>NC_091335.1:32867594-33052976 GCF_038502225.1 Cherax quadricarinatus
CCACTCCCCTAATATACAGGATGCCACCACATCAGTCCATTAACACCCAGGATGCCACCCACATCAGTTCACTAACTTCCAGAATGACACAAACACCAGTCAATTAACATGCAGGATGTGACCCTCACCAGTGCACTAACTCCCAGGATGTGACCAATACCACTCTACTAACATCCTGGAAGTGACTGATACCATTCCTCTAACATGCAGGATATGACCTACATGAGTCCACTAATACCCAGGATATCATTCACACCAGTCCAATAACACTCAGAATGCCACCCACACCAGTCCACTAAGACCCTGGATGCCACCTTCACCAGTCCAGTATTAACTAGGATGCCTCAACACCAGGCCACTGACACCCAGTATGCCACCCACACCCATCCACTAACACCCAGGATGCCACCCACACAAGTCTACTAACCCCCATGATGTGACACACACCAGTCCACTAAGACTGTGGATGCCACCTTCACCAGTCCACTAATGCCTAGGATCCCCTTAACACCATTCCACTAACACCCAGGATACCACCCACACCATTTCACTAACACCCAGGATGTGTCACACACCAGTCCAGTAATACCCAGGATTCCACCCACACCAGTCTACTAACACCCACGATGTCACCCACATCAGTTCACTAACACCCATGATGCAGCCCACCAGTCAACTAACACCCAGGATGTCTCGCACAGTATTCGAATAAAATCCACAATTCCACCTACACAAGTCCACTAACTCCTAGGATGCCTCCTTCACCGGCCCACTAACACTGGAATGCCACCCACATGAGTCCTCTAACAACAAGGATACCACCCACACCAGTCCACTAAGTGTAGAAAGTCACCTACAACAGTCTACTAGCACCTAGGATGCCACCCACACTAGTCCACTAACACCCAGGATACCACCCACATAAGTCCACTAACACCCAGAATACCACCCACACCATTGCACTAACACCCAGGATGCCACCCACATCAGTCCACTAACATCCAGGATGCCTCCCACAACAGTCAGCTAATGCACAGGATGTGACCCTTACCAGTTCACTAACACCCAGGATGCCTCCCACACCAGTCCACATACTGGTACCTGTGCCACTGAGTCAGCTCAGCTGAAACAAAGACCACCCTCACCCACCTACTGACCTAACCTACCTCCACAACCACAACTTCCACAACCACCTGTCAGTATCTAATATCCACCAGCAGACCGCACCTGGGATTGGCAGGAAGCTGCCAATTTTGTTTACAATCCCCATCACTTTGATGAAAGTCAAAGTGGACTACAGGCATTTTGTACACTTATGTGTAATATGTATAAGTTGAAGACCAGAAACAAACCACCATATGGTCAATTTTGTTTGTCTGTCATTAGACAAATATTATTCAAGTACCAAGTAACAACACATGCAATAGAACAACGCCTGCGAACTGATCATAAACTACCCTCTCGTCTGAGGCATGGTGATTACTTCCTAATACAACTGCCTGCTACTGCTTTGAAAACAAGGCTCAGAAGACGTGTAAGGAGAGGTGTTTGAGGTAATCAGTCCCTCAGCCTGGAGTTGATGTGTTCAGTCCATCAATCTTGTAGAAAGTACAGCATAGGGCCATAGAGGTGGCTCATATACTGTAGTCAGGTAAGGCAAAGCAGGAGGAGGCAGGGTGATAGTGGTACCATCCACTAGTCAAAGTAGGTCTTCGTCCAAAGGTTGGACAAGGGTGAAGAATTCTTTGTATCAAGATCCCATGATGTAGCAGTGTCTGACAGATGTGATAAATGGTTTTTTAAACTATTTATCACATGTCACCTGAGATTCCCAATAACATCCTGGTATCTTTCAATGTTTTACTTCCCGTGTATACAATTATGTCCAATACAAGGCCACTGTCACAGTCACAGAATACAAACAGTTTTTTACTTAAGCGTTTCCTGTTGCTCGGTATATACTGCATGAACAACAATCTGCCTTTGAACAAAATCAAAGACTTGTCAATTACAAGATTCTTGAATGGATAAAAGTACATGTTGAACTTTTGTTTCAGATGCATAAGAACATTTCTAATCTTGTATAACCTGTCATTTCTGTCAGGCCTCGTTTTGTCAGAGAAGTGCAACATACGTAACTGTAAGACAAATCTATTCACTAGGATGCCTTCACTGAAGGCCGGGGTACAAATTAGCCGATCTGTGGACCAGTATGATTTTTCTATTATGCTTATAGACATGAGGCATAAGCATTATTGTTGCAAAAAACAAATATAATTGTATTTGAAATGGTGTACTCAAAATACTTATTACTTTCCCTGACAATATTTTCCATCAAGGGCTGGTCAAAGAATAGTTAAAAGAATTCCAGTTCATTTGCAGTGTTTCCAAGGGAAGAAGATGGCAAGATTCTACTTTTGAGTGTCATCAAACTGATAGGAAATGGGAACAAAATTGGGATTTTCCTGCCAATCCCAGATGCAGGTTGTCTTCAGCATTCATTGTGATGTCTGCTATATTATTATTTCAGTGAGGTACATTAGGTGGCAGTAGCCTGAACTAACTCAAGTGGAAGTTATCATTGAATTTGAACTTCATGTTTAATGTGATGTATGTCAGAATTCTAATTTTATGCTCAATATTACCTACTTTGTCTCTCTCTCTCTCTCTCTCTCTTTTCATCTTTGTAATTTGTGATAAGGTGTAAGACCTCACCTGTTTACCTGGAGTTTACCTGGAGAGAGTTCCGGGGGTCGGCGCCCCTGCGGCCCAGTCTGTGACCAGGCCTCCTGTACCATCCATTATATCATTGTATGTACCATATTATTACCACACATACAAGAGGTCTCTGAGTGTGTTTTTGGTGGGGTGTGTGTCGTATTGAGTGGTGGTGGTCTGGGTTGAGTATGGTTGGAGGTGTTAATTGAACTTGAGCACTTGTGTCTTGTGATCTATTTTGGACTTCTGACTTTGTAGTGAATATTTGCTCTTGCATAAGCTATAAGGGAAAGATAAGCGAGGAATTCTTGTGTTGTGAGTCTTACACCAGATATCATCACTGGCAAACATGGCAACTGTCATAGAGGAACCTATTTCTGCAGGTGATGGAAATGAAGATAGCTTCCAGACCTTTAAAAGTAAACAAAAGAGAAAAAGTGAGAAAGGGCTAGAGCGTCGACGTAGTCAGACTCACTTGACTCGTACACAATGTGATACTAAACGTCCTTGGTGCACAGAGGCTGCAAGAAGTCTTTCTTCAAAGGAAGAATGTGTTAAGCTGAACTTCCCTGACAACACCCCGCTGCCTGCTAAGTGTGCATGGCTAATGGAAGCTGTAAACAAGCATCCTAACTCAAGGATCCAATTTAGGAAAAACACACACAACTTTGTGTTTGTGGAACAGAATAAAGAGCTGATTAATGATCTACTTAGTACACCTTATGGGGATATTAAGCTGCTCCGACCTCCATCAGACACTCACCACTTTAAAAAATGGGTCAGTATCATAATCTTTGGATACCCTCTCTGCATGGACCCATCCCATCTGACTCTAAGTGAGCATATCATCAAGCCTAAAAGACTTAAAGGTAAATCCCAAATTATTGCCAGTTGGGTAGGTCCTGTGCCCCTCCCCCGGAATATCTGGGTGCATGGTTTACGTTTCCTAAACATCGAAGTGTACCTACCCCCTAAACGTAGGTGTTACAAATGCCAGCACTATGGCCATGTTGCAGTAGACTGTGGAATACTACATTCTTGGTGTGGTAAGTGTGCTGGGAAACATTCCACTAGAGAATGCACAGTAGGCCCTGACAGCCGAAAATTTAAGTGTATTAACTGTAAAGAAGTTGGGGTTACAGTCTCCCACAAGGACTGCAGTCAGAACCCAAACAACCTTCGATGTAAACCTGATAACAGTCCTTTAATGGTAACTGAGGATGGGGCCATCCAGTCTACCACAGCCAGATCTGAGACTGAACCTCTGCAAAGTGTGCAAGAACCCCACCTCACTGCAAAGGATTCTGGTGATACCAGAATGCCATCACACACACCAGCTGTGGAGGAGCTAGCCATCCCTGCTAGCACATATGCAACTACTGGTCTGCCACTACAGATACCTATGGCTACACCTGAATATGGGGATGAGTTTGTCATTTCTCCCAATACACACAACTACAACAGTGAGACGGACACCACACAGGTAACCTCCCTGGAAATTGGAGATGAGTCAGATGCACAGGACCTACCTGCAATGAATGATGAAACAGAGAACACTAATGTAACCATGGTACCTGTTAAGGTGATAGGTGTTAAAGAAAGCACTAACCCAGAAGTGCCATCCTCCGGAGAGGCATTGGATTCGTTAGACCTTCCTCATATTATAACAACTTTCCAGAAAAAAATTGAGCATCTTGAACAGATCCTGACAAGTTTAATAAATATATGTAATCAGGATGATGCTCTTGAGCATGGTGATGATGTCCAAAGTGCAGCAATCTCCGTTCAGCTTCCAGCAATTTGTGAGAAAGAAGCCCATAACTCTTGCCTTCAAGACTTGCCTTATCACTGGCTGCCAAAATGCCGAAAAATGCTTAAAAATAAAGGTCCTGAAGATAAAGACGTACAAACTATGCTATTTGCTCTTAAGTATCTGCACACTGTAGTCAAAGCATAATAGTTTTACCATCTTATGAGCAAGAGATTGTAATAACTCACTACAATGGATACATTACAAATCTTTTCATGGAACATTGCTTCCATCAGGAAGCGGTTGCCTGACTTACATCATATTAGTGCAACCAAGAATATTGATGTCATCTGTTTGCAGGAATGTAGATTGAAAGATGGAGCACCTCCACCAAACTTGCCTGGATATGCAGCTTATAACCTAAGGTCAACCAACTGTTGTGTGATGTATGTCAGAAAGAGCTTGCCACATTCACTCCTTTCCTTGCAGAGTCGAGTTAACATGCAGTATCATGGTGTCAAAGTATATGCAGGCGATTTTTCCATAAACATTTTTAATCTCTATGCCCCAGCGAACCAGCTTCGACCTGATGCTTTACCAGATCGCATCAATAGTGAACCTACCATCATTCTTGGAGATTTTAATGCCAGACATAAGAATATTGGTGGGTCTATAACAAACACCAATGGAACTAAACTAGTGAGATTGCTAAATGAGCATGATAATGTTCGAATTGTGGGCACTACTGAGCCTACTCACATATATGGTGGCATACTAGATCTGTGTCTTGGATTTAATACATCATATACGATGCATGACTCTGTCATAGTTGATGATCTTCTATCTGATCACTTCCCAAGACTAACAACTGTCAATCTTGATCACATCTCCAGCAATCAAGGAGCTAAATACAAAAGGAGGAAACTTATTCTCAAACCAGAACACAGAGACAACTTTATTAACCACTTGGATCAATGGTATAAGAATTACGAGCCCATTGGCACACAAAAATTTAATGATGATTTAATTACCACTATTGAGAGTGTTCTCACAGATCAAGTGGGCAGGAATAGGAAACAAAAACCCTCCACTATAAATAACAATAACAACCAATGTAAATACTATAATGATCCACAGCTGCGCAATCTAACACATGCAGCTAGGAGGATTGGTAAAGCATACCGTGAATGTAGAACCCCAGACCTGCTCAGAACGTTCCAAGCTGCACTAACAAATGCAAGGAATAGAAAGGAAGAACTTAGGCAACAGGAATGGGAACAGTTTGTTAGTGGATTAAATAGGTCCACCCCTTTGAGTTTGGCTTGGAAAGGTATAAATAAAATAACCAGGAAAAAGACTGGCAATGTTGCTCATCCCTTTCCTCTTGAAAAAGCAAATGACCTCATAAATGACTGGTCCAAAACATCCAGGCATGAAAGCCTTCCATCTCATATTAGAAAAAATTTAGAGAGTACTTCTGAAGAAATGTTGAAACTGATTAATTTTATGAGCCAAAATATTGATGAGAGTGATTGCCTCTTTACCGAGTATGAATTAGATAATGCATTAACCAAAGGTCGATCAACTGCTCCTGGAGAGGATGGTATAACCTATGATATTCTCAGAACTCTAAGGCACGTGCCTGATAACCCTTTGTTGGCACTGTATAATCTCAGTTACATTGAGGGCGTTCTTCCTACTTCCTGGACCAATAGTCTCATTGTGCCTATCCCTAAGCCCCAACAGCCTGATACATTTAGGCCGATCTCCTTAACTAGTTGTCTTTGTAAAACTTTTGAAAGAATGATGCTTAACAGACTGTACTACAGAATCAGACATCAACTTTCCCCCTACCTCTATGGGTTCATGAAAGGTAAAAGTGTGCAGAACTGTATTTCCACCTTTCTCACTGCACACACCTCTACTAGTTTTACCACTTTTCTTGATCTAAAATCTGCATTTGATATTGCGAACAGAACCGTTATACTACATGAACTAGCCAAAATGAATATTGGTGGTAGCTTACTCTGCTGGATAATAGGATACCTGTCAAATAGAGTATCCTCTGTCCTTTACCAAGGCTTCAGAAGTGATTCTAAAGAAATGTCTTTAGGTACACCGCAGGGAGGAGTTCTTAGTCCCATGCTATTTAATATTCTGATTAATGCTCTCCTAAATGCTCTACCTGCCTCACCTAAACATATAGCTATAAGCTATGCTGATGATATCATGATCCATACAACAGGGCATAAGAAGATGAATACCATTCTTAATGAAGTTCAAGCAATTTGTAATCGACTAGGCCTCATAATATCTTCCTCTAAAACTAAGATATTAACAAGCAAACGACATCCCCCACCCATCTATTTGCAGGGTGAAATCATTAGCTACGTTAAAACTTACAGATATCTTGGTGTAGATGTACCCTTTAACAAATCCACTATACCACAACTAAACAAGAAATGTAAAGCTAGGCTAAATGCTCTCAAAGCTGTTGCTGGCTACAATCCCAACTATGGTGCAAATGTGAGAATCGTGAGAATGATGTACATAGCCTATGTTAGGTCCTTAATTGATTATGCTGCTCCCATGTTGATATTAGCTAGAGAAAGTTCTCTCCGACCCTTGGAGTTAATGCAAAATGAAGCTCTCAGGATTATTCTTGGCTGTCCCAGATCTACAAAAGTTCTTAATATGAGGAAGGAGCTTGGTATTTCTAGTATCAGTGATAGGATTGTTGAAATTAACACTGTACTCGGTATTAGAATGTTGAGAAACGAACCAGACACTGTCACAGTGAATCTTACCAAGTGTCTAGAGGTAAATACACACAGATCTAAATGGATTGTGAAAACGTGCAATTGCATTAAGTTTTATAACCTGCATGAACTGTATCACTGTAGGCAACAAGAGCATTTCACCCCTCCATGGAAGATGTGTTCATTTAATATCACATAGATAAAAGACTGTTGAGTAGACTTCAGGATGTACATGTTTATAGAGGGGCCACAGATATATCAGATCACTTTCTAGTTGTAGCTACACTGAGAGTAAAAGGTAGATGGGATACAAGGAGAATAGAAGCATCAGGGAAGAGAGAGGTGAAGGTTTATAAACTAAAAGAGGAGGCAGTTAGGGTAAGATATAAACAGCTATTGGAGGATAGATGGGCTAATGAGAGCATAGGCAATGGGGTCGAAGAGGTATGGGGTAGGTTTAAAAATGTAGTGTTAGAGTGTTCAGCAGAAGTTTGTGGTTACAGGAAAGTGGGTGCGGGAGGGAAGAGGAGCGATTGGTGGAATGATAATGTAAAGAGAGTAGTAAGGGAGAAAAAGTTAGCATATGAGAAGTTTTTACAAAGTAGAAGTGATGCAAGGAGGGAAGAGTATATGGAGAAAAAGAGAGAGGTTAAGAGAGTGGTGAAGCAATGTAAAAAGAGAGCAAATGAGAGAGTGGGTGAGATGTTATCAACAAATTTTGTTGAAAATAAGAAAAAGTTTTGGAGTGAGATTAACAAGTTAAGAAAGCCTAGAGAACAAATGGATTTGTCAGTTAAAAATAGGAGAGGAGAGTTATTAAATGGAGAGTTAGAGGTATTGGGAAGATGGAGGGAATATTTTGAGGAATTGTTAAATGTTGATGAAGATAGGGAAGCTGTGATTTCGTGTATAGGGCAAGGAGGAATAACATCTTGTAGGAGTGAGGAAGAGCCAGTTGTGAGTGTGGGGAAAGTTCGTGAGGCAGTAGGTAAAATGAAAGGGGGTAAGGCAGCCGGGATTGATGGGATGAAGATAGAAATGTTAAAAGCAGGTGGGGATATAGTTTTGGAGTGGTTGGTGCAATTATTTAATAAATGTATAGAAGAGGGTAAGGTACCTAGGGATTGGCAGAGAGCATGCATAGTTCCTTTGTATAAAGGCAAAGGGGATAAAAGAGAGTGCAAAAATTATAGGGGGATAAGTCTGCTGAGTATACCTGGTAAAGTGTATGGTAGAGTTATTATTGAAAGAATTAAGAGTAAGACGGAGAATAGGATAGCAGATGAACAAGGAGGCTTTAGGAAAGGTAGGGGGTGTGTGGACCAGGTGTTTACAGTGAAACATATAAGTGAACAGTATTTAGATAAGGCTAAAGAGGTCTTTGTGGCATTTATGGATTTGGAAAAGGCGTATGACAGGGTGGATAGGGGGGCAATGTGGCAGATGTTGCAAGTGTATGGTGTAGGAGGTAGGTTACTGAAAGCAGTGAAGAGTTTTTACGAGGATAGTGAGGCTCAAGTTAGAGTATGTAGGAAAGAGGGAAATTATTTCCCAGTAAAAGTAGGCCTTAGACAAGGATGTGTGATGTCTCCGTGGTTGTTTAATATATTTATAGATGGGGTTGTAAGAGAAGTAAATGCGAGGGTCTTGACAAGAGGCGTGGAGTTAAAAGATAAAGAATCACACACAAAGTGGGAGTTGTCACAGCTGCTCTTTGCTGATGACACTGTGCTCTTGGGAGATTCTGAAGAGAAGTTGCAGAGATTGGTGGATGAATTTGGTAGGGTGTGCAAAAGAAGAAAATTAAAGGTGAATACAGGAAAGAGTAAGGTTATGAGGATAAAAAGATTAGGTGATGAAAGATTGAATATCAGATTGGAGGGAGAGAGTATGGAGGAGGTGAATGTATTCAGATATTTGGGAGTGGACGTGTCAGCGGATGGGTCTATGAAAGATGAGGTGAATCATAGAATTGATGAAGGAAAAAGAGTGAGTGGTGCACTTAGGAGTCTGTGGAGACAAAGAACTTTGTCCTTGGAGGCAAAGAGGGGAATGTATGAGATTATAGTTTTACCAACGCTCTTATATGGGTGTGAAGCATGGGTGATGAATGTTGCAGCGAGGAGAAGGCTGGAGGCAGTGGAGATGTCATGTCTGAGGGCAATGTGTGGTGTGAATATAATGCAGAGAATTCGTAGTTTGGAAGTTAGGAGGAGGTGCGGGATTACCAAAACTGTTGTCCAGAGGGCTGAGGAAGGGTTGTTGAGGTGGTTTGGACATGTAGAGAGAATGGAGCGAAACAGAATGACTTCAAGAGTGTATCAGTCTGTAGTGGAAGGAAGGCGGGGTAGGGGTCGGCCTAGGAAAGGTTGGAGAGAGGGGGTAAAGGAGGTTTTGTGTGCGAGGGGCTTAGACTTCCAGCAGGTATGCATGAGCGTGTTTGATAGGAGTGAATGGAGACAAATGGTTTTTAATACTTGACGTGCTGTTGGAGTGTGAGCAAAGTAACATTTATGAAGGGGTTCAGGGAAACCGGCAGGCCGGACTTGAGTCCTGGAGATGGGAAGTACAGTGCCTGCACTCTGAAGGAGGGGTGTTAATGTTGCAGTTTAAAAACTGTAGTGTAAAGCACCCTTCTGGCAAGACAGTGATGGAGTGAATGATGGTGAAAGTTTTTCTTTTTCGGGCCACCCTGCCTTGGTGGGAATCGGCCATTGTGATAATAAAAAAAAATAATAATAAACCTACAAGTTCCTCCCAAGAAGCTCATTGCTAGTAATCCCTTCCTTAAATCTCTTGTTAGAGCAACTGCTCAAGAAGAAATTTCTCACCTAGCTGGTAGTAACAAGTTATCACAAGTTATATACACTGATGGATCTAAACAGGAGTCTTCTGGCAGGGCTGCATCTGCTCTTGTTGCCACCTCCCTAGTTAAGAACGATAATAAATTTGTTGAGTTAGGCATAAGAATTAACAACTGGGCGTCTACACTGCAAACCGAATTGTTTGCAATCCTAATGGCGCTAAAGCTAACCTATGACACTGAGCTTGACTCTATCATCATTACTGATTCTATGTCATCATTGAAGGCTCTTGGCTCATATAATGACTCTTACAACATGCTCATTGGGGAAGCCAGGTATAGATACTCAAAAATTAGGGACAAAGGAATTAATGTACAATTGCTATGGATCCCATCACACATTGGATTACTCCTTCATGATAAAGTTGATATGTTAGCCAAGAAGAGTATCCAGAAGGAGAACGCAGAATATAACTTTGGTATAACTGTGTCTAGCATTAGGAATAATATTAGGAGAGAAGTAAATAATGAAAATGATTGTTATAGGAATGCAGTTAGAAGCCTGAGTAGATCTATAACCCACTATGATAACATGAACGTAGATAAGTATGTTTATGGAGCAACTTGCAATGTGAACAGACTGACTGATGTTGTAGTGGCCAGGCTTAGGCTTGGTTACAAGTGCTTCTGGCAGTTTGGGAGACACACAGATGATGATCAAACTAAATGTAAATTATGTGATCAGGCATATGGTCACTCTCTTGAACACTATGTGCTTAATTGTCCACTTATTGAGGAATACAGAGACAGACAGTATAATAACCTATGTGACATGTCAAGATATCTTATTAATGAAAATAAGATACCAGATATACTAAGCAAATTTCCTAAATTTGCTTGTAACAGATAAGTGAACTATAGATATGTAGATATAAATCCATATGTATTCCTGTTAACCCTTTGGGGCCTAGTTCCTAGGCCTTTTGTGTATCCATATGCTCTCGCGCTACCGTCCACAGGATGGATATGGGGTGCACAATAAACTAGCCACTTTGGTGGCAAAATCTAAAAAAAATCCCAGATGCAGTTTGCTAGTGGATACTGGACATCATAAGCTGGTTGTGGTTGTGCAGCTTGTGATGTGGGGGTGGATGATGCTCCGCTTTATCCTGGATTTGATGAGTCAGTGGCATGGGTCCTAGCCTGGGCTGGTGCGTCATGCTGTGTGCCCGTGGCACCACCACTATCACCACCACCTACTTAAGCCTGTTGTCTATACATACAGATTATAGCCACATCATCTCTTCACTTTCACTGTTTATTCCAGGTGTAGGACCACTGGATGTACTCAAGAATGTACTCTGTCCCCTTGGAACTCCACATGATACACTGCCTGAGTGCATGCAGTGGTATATATACTGACGCTTCACTGGTGAATATGATTTCTCACTATCACAACTCGAATGGTTATCAAGAGCAATAAAATCAAAGTCCACTTCACTGTCATCACCATTACTCAAGTCTGAGGTCTGGCCAGGTGAAAATATTACTTTTCTCTTGCGATGAGGTACAACTGAATGTGACTGAGACACACCAGCACCCGAGGTGGAAGGTTGAGGGTCGTTAGGATTTTCAGCACTCTTTTTGATATCTTGAGCATTGCTTTCAGTCACAAATTGATCAAAACCATGGAATTTTTCTTCAGATTCACTTCTATCAGTGTCAGAACTATCAGTTAGGAAGAGGAGAGTCCCAGTTTGCCTTGGAGTGAGAGCTTCCTTGCTGTGAGGCATGGTGAACAAAGCGTACTGAGATGGCGTTCCCACAATGCCATGCCGGTGCCCAGATTTTTTGTTTACTTTGCACACTGACCATGCAGACCCATTCTCTTAGATGTAGGCCTACCATCCTTCTTACGCTAAATTTGAAGCTGCTAGAATTTTGGCGAAGTTCTACGGTTTGGACCTTTGCTTCAAAGCCATAGAAGTATAGGACAGACCCTAAAAGGGTTAAAATTAATATTAAAGCTAAAAATGTATAAGGCACTGGGTATAAGAGTCAATAAGAAGTTAACTCTTAAGCACTTGGTTTAGTGCCTTGTTTTTGCAACTAATAATTTTAAGTAACGTACAGTTTTAAAAATAAAGTAAAAAATACACTTATAACGGTAAATAATCACTTATGACAAATAGTTAGACAAATAAAAGGATAGAGTGTATTACACTGTACATGGTTGATATTATGTTGTGATGCTGTTTAACCCTTTCAGGGTCCGTGCCATAAATCTACGGCTTTACATTGAGGGTCCAAACCGTAGATCTACGCCAAAATTCTAGCTGCGTCAAATTTAGCATGAGAAGGCTGGTAGACCTACATCTGAGAGAATGGGTCTGAGTGGTCAGTGTGTACACTATAGAAAAAATATGGACACCCGCATGGCTTTGTGGGAACACCTCCAAAGTAGCTTTGTTCTTCGTGCCTAGCAGCAAGGAAGCTCTCACTCATAAATTCTAGCAGCTTCAAATCAAGCAGGAGAAAGCTGGTAGGCCCAGGTGTGAGAGAATGGGTCTGTGTGGTCAGTGTGCACCATATAAAAAAAATCCTGCAGCACTCAGTGCATAATGAGAAAAAAAACTCTGACCCTTTTTTTTTTAATTAAAATGCCGAATTTGTGGTTTATTTTCATGTTGTGTTTATGGTTGTTTTCTTGTTTTCTTGGTCTCATTTGATAGAATGGAAAACATATTATAGAAATAGAGGCAATTTTCATTGGTTTTACTATGAAAAGAACCTTGAAATGGAGCTCAAATTAGGGGAAATGTTTGATTTTTGCCAATGTTCAAAAGTAAACAAATGATGTCACTTTCTAATAAATGTCCAAGAAGTCATTCTAATATTCAGTCATGAATGGGTTGACATTATTTATACAATTATTACAATATTGCAGTAGTCTGCATAACAGTAAATCTTCTATTTTTTGTTTGAATAAAAATTCAAAATAGAAAGCAAGAGTAATATCAGAGGTGCCTGGAGACATGACTGATGAACAGAGAAAATGTCATTTTAGATCCAGGAATGTCTGCATTGTTCATTCTGGACCCTATTTTGAAATTGTCATATTTTTTAATTTTCGTGAAATTGGCCAAATTGCAAATTTCTGACCACATTATTGGGTAGTTGAAATCAGTAAATGGGCAGTTTCTTGTACTCATTCGATAGAAAAAATGGAGTTCTAAAGAAATAGCTATGAGTTTGGTCAACTAGAATAATGAAATTAGCTGAAAATAGTACTCAAAGTGGGTGAAATCGCCAATTTGTAAATATCACAGAGGTTACTAAATTTGCAAGAGCGTAATTCCGTCAGTTTTCCATCAAATTTCGTTCTTTTGGTGTCATTACAATCGGGAAAAGATTTTCTATCATTTCATAAGAAACTTTTTTTTTTTAAATTTTGCGACACCAGGAAACACCTCAGGATTTGGGGTTGCGACAGTCAAGGGGTTAGAGGTAGGAAATTCTAAGAGGGCTTTTACTTTGGCATTCAAGGGAGCAACTTCTCCTTGTCCAATATGCAAATCCCAAGTATTTAATTTTCCCTTGGCCAAATTCACATTTGGACAAATTCACCATAAAATTATGTCTACTTAACCTTTTGACTGTTTACGCCATATAAATACGTCATACGTGCCATTGTTTATGATGTATTTATATGCATAAATTCTAGCGGCTTCAAATCAAGCAGGAGAAAGCTGGTAAGCCCACATGTGAGAGAATGGGTCTCCATGGTCAGTGTGCACCATATAAAAAAAAATCGGGGAGCCAGTGGTGCATTGTGGGAATGCCATTTCAGTCGTCCTTTTTCAGCATGCTTAGCCGTAAGAAATATGTGACTCCCCAGCAAATCTGGGGCTCTTCTCTTCCCAAGTGATGCTCTAACACAGATAGAAGTGTCAGTGAAGAGCAATTTCATGATTTCGAGGAGTTTGAGACCAAAAGCAATGGAGGAGGAGGAAGAAGAGGAGGAGGAGGAAGAGGAGGAGGAGGATGCCATGATGTCATTGGCAGTAAACACCTGCACGTCATCACCATGAGCACCTGCGTTGAGCCTGGGCATATGTTTACGATTAGAACGCACTGTGCCACACACATGTGTCTTGTTCACTTGCAAGAAATCACTGAGTAATGGGCTTGTGTACCAGTTATCAGTATACATATAATGTATGCCCCTTACCAAGATAAGGTGCCATCATGCTTCTCACTACATCACCTGAGATACCCAATAACATCTTGGTATCTTTCAATGTTTTAGTTCCTGTGTAAACAACAATATCCAATACCAGGCCACTGTCACAGTCACAGAGTACAAACAGTTTTATACCAAAGCATTTCCTCTTGCTCAGTATATACTGCTTGAATGACAGCCTACCTTTGAACAAAAGCAAAGACTCATCAATTACAAGATTCTTGAATAGATAAAAGTACATGCTGAACTTTTGTTTGAGATACATAAAAACATTTCTAATCTTGTATAACCTATCACTTCTGTCAGGCCTGGTTTTGTCATAGAAGTGCAACATGCATAACAGTAAAATAAACCTGTTCACTGGGATGATTTCACTGATGACTGGGGTAGAAATTAGCCGATCTGTGGACCAGTATGCTTTTATATTATGCTTATAGACATGAGGCATAAGCATTATTGTTGCAAAAAGCAAATACATTTTTGCAACAGCCGTCTCTTTCCATCGGTGTAGTCTTGACTGGTGATATGATCGTATTTGCCATGGTGTACTCAAAATACTTGTTACTTTCCCTGACAATAGTTTCCATCAATGGGTGGTCAAAGAATAGTTCAAAGAATTCCAGTTCATTTGCAGTGCTTCCAAGGGGACAAATTGGTTGAATTCCACTTTGTCATCAAAGTGGTGAGGCTTGGGAACAAAATTGGGATTTTGCTGCCAATCGCAGATATGGTTTGCTGGTGGATACTGGACATGACAGGCTGGTTGTATGGGTAGTTGTGGTTGTAGTGGGCTGGTGGGTGATGCACCGCTTTGTCCTTGAACTGCGGAGTCAGCAGCGTGGGTCCCAGCCTCGGCTGGTGAGTCACGCATGGCCGTGGCACTACCATCACCACTACCACCATCTACTGATGCCTGTGGTCTTTCCATGTCAAGTGTAGCCACATCATCCTCATTGTCACTATCTATACCTGGTGTAGGACCACGGGATGTACTCCTCGGCGAACGTACCGACGCTTCACTGGTGAATATGTTTCCTCACTATCACTACTCGAATGATCGTCAAGAGCAATGAAATCATAATCCATGTCACTATCATCATCATTACTGAAGTCAGAGGCCTGGCCACGCGAAAATAATAGTTTAATCTTGCGTTGAGGTACAACCGACCATGACTGACGAGAGCCCACACCAGAGGTAGAAGGTTGAGGATCGTCAGGGTTTTCTGCAATATTATCGATATCCTGGTCATTCATTTCGGTCACTAACTTATCAAAGCCAAAGAATTCGTCTTCATTTCCACTTCCATCACTGTCAGAACTATCAGATAGGAAGAGGAGAGTCCCTATTTTCCATGAAGTGAGAGCTGCCTTGCGACGAGGCATGGTGAACAAGGGTATCTCAGCCAGCGCTCCCACAATGCTATGCGGGCGCCTAGATTTTTTGTTTATGGCGCACACCCACCACACAGACCCGTTCTCTCACATGTAGGCCTATGAGTGCTTTCGCGCTAAATTTGATGGCACTAGAATATTGGCATAGATCTACAGTTTGGACACTCAACGTGAAGCCGTAGATCTACGTGACAGACCCTGAAAGGGTTAAAATTGAGATGAAGTAAGAGAAATGTTCAATTTTTTCCGATGTTCAAGAGTAAACAAGTGACGTTACCATCGAATGCATGTCCAACTGAATGGTCTAATACACAGTCATGAATGGGTAGATATTTACGCAATTAATTCAATAATGCAGTAGACTGCTTAACGGTAAATCTTCTATTATATGTGTGAATAAAAGTTCAAAATGAAAAGCAAGTGTAATATAATAGTGGTGTGGAGACATGACTGAGGAACAGAGAAAATGTTATTTTAGTGCTGAGAATGTTTGCATTGTTTATTCTGGACCCTATTTTGAAATTGGCATCTATTGAAATTTGTTTGAAATTGACCAAATTACCAATTTCTGACCACTGTTAGGTAGCTCTAATAGGTATGTGGATGGTTTCTTTTACTCAAATGACAGCATAAAATGAATACTAGTGAAGCAATTATGAATTTGGTAGACTGGAATGGACCAAAAATAGGGCATAAAGTGGGTGAATAACAAAAAGGCACAATACCGTGACTGGAACGATACACAAATAACCCGCACATAAAAGAGAGAAGCTTACGCCGACATTTCGGTCCGACTTGGACCATTGACAAAGTCACACTAACCGGAGGTGGAGCAGGATGGCTATATATAGGCAGGAAGAGGTGGTGGTAGTAGTAGTAGTAGTAGTAGTACAAGAATTGTATATAATACCGACAAGATGAAATCAAGACACATGCACAACACCCGGGCATCCCCATCGTAGACGTTTCGCCATCCAGCCAGCCACTGGATGGCGAAACGTCCACAACAAAGACAACCAGACGCCGCACATGTCTTAATTTCATCAGTAGTAGTAGTAGTAGAAGATGAAGAGGTAGTAGTAGTGGTAGTGGTAGAAGTGGGAAATAAGGATGACGAGCCAGTCAAATACAAAGGAAGGGGAGCACTGCAAGAGAGCTAGATGCCCATAGAGGGAGAGCAAGCGCACAGAGGTGCGTGAAAGGGGAAGTGGTGAAATAAATGAAGAAGGAACAGAAACACGAGACAGGAGAGAGAAAGACAACCCAGAGGAGAAAAGGAAAGAGGAAAGGGGAAGAGGAAGAAGAAAAAAAAAAAAGAAAGAGAAAAAGAAAAAATGAGGATTCAGGTTAAGTCACGGGTGTTATGAATTTTGGAGCATTTTACAATGTAGTGGGAGAGGAAGGCATCTACAGAGACAAAGCCAGGGCTAAGATTCATACAAGGAAAGTTGTGTATTAGAGAGGATTCAACTAGACGGCGACTGTTCGAGTTGGAAGTAGGGAAGACAGTTTTAGCAGAAGACCAGTCAATAGGATGGCTATGATCTCTGATGTGACAGAAAAGAGCATTGTTAGTGTCGGCAAGCCTAACACTATTTTTGTGCTCCCTAAGTCTGTCAGAAAGAGATCGACCAGTTTCTCCGAAATATTGAAGAGGACAGGAGGAGCAAGAAATAGAGTAGACACCAGGAACATCTGTAGAGGGAGGAGAGGTATGAACGAGATTAGTGTGAAGAGTGTTTGTCTGGCGGAAGGTAAGCTGAGAGCAATCCTCCAGTTTCTCAGTATGTAGCTTAGGACACTATTAACGAAGCCTCCTTTCTGCCTGGGTAACTCACTGTTGACATTGCTGATTTACCAGTGTAGTGAAGTAGCTTGGTCCCCCATAATCATTTTTTTTTTTTTTTTATTATCACACTGGCCGATTCCCACCAAGGCAGGGTGGCCCCAAAAAGAAAAAACTTTCCCCATCATTCACTCCATCACTGTCTTGCCAGAAGGGTGTTTTACACTACAGTTTTTAAACTGCAACATTAACACCCCTCCTTCAGAGTGCAGGCACTGTACTTCCCATCTCCAGGACTCAAGTCCGGCCTGCCGGTTTCCCTGAACCCCTTCATAAATGTTACTTTGCTCACACTCCAACAGCATGTCAAGTATTAAAAACCATTTGTCTCCATTCACTCCTATCAAACACGCTCACGCATGCCTGCTGGAAGTCCAAGCCCCTCGCACACAAAACCTCCTTTACCCCCTCCCTCCAACCTTTCCTAGGCCGACCCCTACCCCGCCTTCCTTCCACTACAGACTGATACACTCTTCAAGTTATTCTGTTTTGCTCCATTCTCTCCACATGTCTGAACCACCTCAACAACCCTTCCTCAGCCCTCTGGACAACAGTTTTGGTAATCCCGCACCTCTTCCTAACTTCCAAACTACGAATTCTCTGCATTATATTCACACCACACATTGCTCTCAGACATGACATCTCCACTGCCTCCAGCCTTCTCCTCGCTGCAACATTCATCACCCATGCTTCACACCCATATAAGAGTGTTGGTAAAACTATACTCTCATACATTCCCCTCTTTGCCTCCAAGGACAAAGTTCTTTGTCTCCACAGACTCCTAAGTGCACCACTCACTCTTTTCCCCTCATCAATTCTATGATTCACCTCATCTTTCATAGACCCATCCGCTGACACGTCCACTCCCAAATATCTGAATACATTCACCTCCTCCATACTCTCTCCCTCCAATCTGATATCCAATGTTTCATCACCTAATCTTTTTGTTATCCTCATAACCTTACTCTTTCCTGTATTCACTTTCAATTTTCTTCTTTTGCACACCCTACCAAATCCATAATCATACATTCATAAATGTCCTATTGAATGTTTGTAGTGAATGCTTCAAATTTGCTCTAATTGTTGAATGTTCAATTATATCATTTTCTCTCTTACTTAATACAGTACAGTGGATCCTCGTTTATAGTAATTAATTCGTTCCAGAGAGTGTGACTAAAGCTGAATTTGATGATTTCAAAAATTAATTTTTTCCTATTAGAAATAATGTAAAACCAATTAATCCATTCCAGACTCCCAAAAGTATTAAAAAAAATTTTTACATGAAATTTACACTTACCTACGCAGACAACAATGAGACATGAAGAATAAAACAATAATTAGAAGATCTAAGGAAGACAGCCCTGCTAACCCAAACACTGCCTCCGTTGCCAGACAATCACTTAACCCAAGCTCCGAGAAAACAAGCCTTCTCCTCCATTGCTACACAGTATCTACTTCAGTGATACTATGAAAGGATATCGCAGAAGAAACAACACCAGTAATAAAAGAATAACAGCAAGGACCCTAGAACTCAACTTGTCTACCCAGCAGGACGCCAGTGTATCATCAACCCCCCTCACCGCCGCCACCCAGGGAACAACAACAACAACAACAAACATGGCTGACTCCCCCTCCAACTCCACTCCCTTCAAAGGATTCACCCATGATAACTCAGGTATGATTATTCCTGACAATATCAAGGACTACATCGTTGCTCTAGAAAATGAAATCAAAGATATCAAAGCAACACTCGAGCGACGAGAATCCAAGATAACCAACCTCGAGAATAAGATCCAAAACCTTGAAGAAAAGATTACATCGGGAAGTGTTGACACAGAAAATACTCTAAAAGCAGCTATAGCCAGTCACACTGAGCAAATAACAACAATAAATATGAAGGTTGAAGAAGCAATCAAGGACTGGAATCAGAACATGCACACTCGACTAAATGAATACCTTGATTTCCAAGACGACAAAACTGAACAAGATAAGTTGTCTGATGCAGTAATAATAAACAGTCCACACATTCCTAGTGACATAACACAAGCTCAGTGCAAAGAAACTGCTATCAGGATAATACAGAACCACGTACAAGTCATCGTGCAAAACAATGAAATCAAAGAAACACGTTTGTTAGGAAAACCAGGAAGTAAACACAGTATAATGATCCGACTTCATTCATACGATAAAAGAAAGGACCTAATTAAATCAGCAATTACAATGAAAAATGGAGTGTACATAAATGAGTGTCTAACAAAAAACGTCAAAACCTTCTGTTCAGGCTGAGAAAACTTAAACAGGAAAACAAAATACATCAGTGTTTCACGTGAGATGGGAAAATACTAGTAAGGAAAACATCAACAGGACAACAATATACTATCTCAAATGAACACGATTTCTCTACCTTCCTTAGAAAAGCTGACATTTCTTTAACAGATTAGATAAGTGCCCTTAATACATATATACGTGTGGTGCATATAGTGTACGTTACTATTATATTGTACATTATTATTTTTATTATTTTTCATCACTAGCTAATGAAATACCTCCAATACTCTATACTGCTATTAATTGCTCATAATTTTAAATTACAAGTCAAATCTTACTCCAAATTAATAATATTCATTATTCTTACCTGTCCATTTAATTTTGTTTATCACTACTTGTTTTTTTAGTCACTTTTCATTGTGTATGCAATTAGTGTATATTCCAATTACTTTTTTGCAAGTACCAAAACTATCTTTTGCTAGCTAGTACCAACTACCTCATTTTTTTTACTTTTATTGTGCAATAAACTGCTCAATTTATTTAATTTTACAAATCAGATCTTACTCCTAAACCAATATTATTTCATAGTGACCACCTGTCCATTTAACTTTGTTTACCATTACTTAATTTTAGTCCCTTATATATTTTCTCCTTTATTTTAGCTTTATATAACTACCCTAGTTTATATATTCACAATTGTTAAAATAATCAAGGTGCTATTCTCAGGTGCTAAAGTAGAATAAGTTCACAATTTTGCCATTATATTCCAAAGCTCATTTATTTGATTACCACTTTATTGTTCACCACAACTTACATTAGTCCCTTTTATATTATTATTTTATACTTTAATTCTAACTTTAAAGAATTACCTTTATAGTACTACCTACTATCATATTCCCAAGCTCCATTATTTTATCATCACTTTATTTGTATTAGTCCCTTTTATATTGTCTCCTTTATTTTAGCTTAAAAAAAAAAAAAAAAAAAAAAAAAACTACCTTAGCTCATTATTTTACATTTGTTAAATAATTCAGGTGCTATTTTTTAGCTTAAGACTATCTACTTTGTTTTATACTTAATTCTAACTATAAATTCACTACAAATCTTATGATTACAAGCATTGATCCTGATACCAACCTCTTATTTAATGACTTAAATGAATCAAACAGTTACTGTAATTACTACACTGCAGAACAATCAAAGGCACTTCTCAGTGCCAACAACAACATAACTATCTTTAACTACAATATCAGATCTTTAAGCAAGCATTACGATGACCTCATAGCATTACTAAATTCCTTACATGCCAATATGTCCATCATTACACTAACTGAAACCTGGCTAAAGCCTGATAGTACAGATGTCTATGCCATTCCTGGTTACACAGCCATACACAACTGTAGGCCAGACCAACAAGGGGGTGGCACAGCCATATACTACTCAGACCAACTAGAATGTATCACTAATACTTGCACAAGGGATGAACATGGGGAATATATAATAGCCAAATTCAAATCCAAATACCTACAAAAACCTCTCACATTGATAAACATCTACAGAGTTCCACAGTCAAACATTAGCCAATTTAGTCAAAACCTAGGAAGTATGATAACTGATGCACGCATGAACAAAGATCACTTACTACTCTCAGGTGACTTCAATATAAATCTCCTGCAAGACCAGGACCCACACGTTACTGAATTCACAAACACAATGAGTAACTGTATGTTGCTACCAACAGTAACAAAACCTACAAGAGTTACAGAGACTAGTGTTTCCCTACTTGACCACATCTGGACCAACACCATATCCCCTTTAAAATCAGGCATAATTACAGATAATACCACAGACCACTACCCTACTTTTCTCATAACAACTCTTGGTAAATTACCCCAAGACACTACTAAAGTCACCTTCAGACTTCACAATGAGGCAGCCATTAATAACTTCACAACAGCAGTAGCAAACATTGACTGGCACACTGAGCTAGAAATCTATACAGATATTGACGAATGTATTAATAATTTTCTAAAAAAGACCCAATACCTCTATAACAAGCACTGCCCTAAAAAAACTAAACAGATGACAGCTAAGAGACTGAACAGTCCCTGGTTAACACCCAGCATTCTCAAATCCATAAATACAAAACACCAATATGAAAAACAGTACAGAATGGGTCACATAACCAGAGACCAAACAAAACGTTACTCGTCAATCCTAACCAGCCTGATAAGAAGGGCAAAAAAATTGTATTATGAGAACAGATTATCCAACTTACGAGGTGATATAAAAAAGACCTGGAAAACCCTATCAGAAATTCTAGGAACAAAAAAGATATCACGAAATAGCGAAATAAAATTAGCAAAATCAGATGAACCCCAACTCCCACCAACAGAAACAGCAAATAGACTCAATGACTTCTTCTCCACTATAGGACAAAACCTTGCCAATAAAATCCCAAGCTCAGATACCCCACCAAATGACTACCTCACCGGCAACTACCCGAACACACTGTTCCTAGCTCCGACTAACCCATACGAAGTCTCCCTTATTATCAACACACTAAAAAACAAGGCAGGAGATTTAAATACCTTACCACCCTTTATATACAAAAAAGTGTCACAAGTGCTATCACCAATCATTGCAACACTCTTTAACAAATCCATTGAATCCTCCACCTTCCCTACAGTACTCAAAATAGCAAGGGTCGCCCCGATCCACAAAGGAGGAGACCAAACAGAGTTGAATAACTATAGGCCAATATCCAACTTACACCCTCTCTCAAAAATCTTCGAAAAATTAATTCATAAACGAATCTACTCCTACCTTATCTCCCAAAACATACTCAACCCCTGCCAATTTGGATTCAGGCCAAATAAAAATACTAATGATGCTATTATACACATGCTAGAACATATATACACTGCAATAGAGAAAAAAGAAGTCCCACTGGGGATCTTCATTGACTTACGTAAAGCTTTTGATACAGTTAACCATGACTTGCTCCACGTAAAATTGTCACACTATGGTATAAGAGGGCACTCCCTCAACTACCTCAAGTCATACCTCAGCAACAGAAGCCAATATGTGTATGCAAATGGGGCAAACTCTTCTGCACAACCAATTACAGTTGGTGTCCCACAGGGAAGTGTCCTTGGCCCTCTTCTCTTTCTCCTATACATAAATGACCTACCAAATGCTTCGCAATTACTCAAACCCACACTATTTGCAGATGACACTACATACGTCTTCTCCCACCCGAGCCCAGTCACGCTAGCCAATACTGTAAATACCGAATTACAGAAAATATCTACCTGGATGAGGACTAACAAACTTACACTAAACATTGACAAAACCTACCTCATTCAGTTTGGTAACAGAGCTACAGATGACCCTCTTAACATAATGATAAACGGATCACCTATCACAAAGCTAACAGAGGGAAAATTCTTAGGAATCCACCTTGATAATAGACTCAAATTTCATACACATATACAACAAATTTCTAAGAAAATTTCCAAGACTGTAGGCATACTATCGAAGATACGGTACTATGTTCCACAGTCAGCCCTCCTGGCCCTATATCACTCTCTTATTTACCCCTATCTCACCTATGGAATTTGTGCATGGGGCTCAACAACAAGTAACCATCTTAGACCACTAATTACCCAACAAAAGGCTGCAGTTAGAATGATAACAAATTCTCACTATAGGCAGCACACTCCACCAATATTCAATACACTAAACCTACTCACCATACAAAACATCCATACTTATTACTGCACCTATTACATACATAGAACACTTAACTCTGATATTAACCCTCCCCTCAAACATCTCCTTGCCAACCTCAACAGAACACATGAGCATAACACAAGGCACAGATCACTCTTTGATGTTCCTCGTGTCCATCTCACACTATGCAAAAACTCAATGCACATAAAAGGCCCTAAAATCTGGAATTCATTACCTGTAAATATAAAAGAAACACTACCTGTTTATAAATTCAAATCTCTTCTCAAAGATCACTTACTCACCCAAAACCAAATAAATACTGAATAACTGAACCTTATAAATTGTATATCTTAAATGTTTCTCACAATTATATCACATAAATGTTAAACCTAAAACCCAATCTAACTTTATTATTTTTTAAATACACTACCTAACAGAATACTCCATTCTACTGAATGTACAACAATGCATACAACCATATGACCTGTCTTTGTAATACTCACTTGTGCTTTATAGTAATCTGTTTACATTAAAGTTTTATCACTGATTTCATCATTGCTTAGTTAAGATTAAGTTAATTTTAAGCCAGCCCGTAATGCTATGCATAGTATAAGTGGCTTTGGCATGCTGCTCTTATCTGTATTTTTTGTACCTCTGTATGTGTGCTCAAATTTTTAAATAAATAAATAAATAAATAATAACATGACAGTTACCTTTATTGAAGACTCATCTTAGTGTATTGAAGATGGGAGGAGGGGAGAGGATGAAGAAATTACTGTTTGAAAAGGGAATCCCCTTTCATAAAGACTTTAGGTACCAAGTCCTTTTATGGGGTCACTTCCCTTCTTTGTTTGTTAATGCCACTAGGACCAGCTTGAGAGTCACTGGACCCCTGTCGCTCAAAAAAGTGTTCTAGGAAGGTCTGTTTCTGGTGTATGTTAGGAACTGTGGCAGTGGCAAGGGAGTGTGTTGAGAGACAGGACAATATAGTCTGTCAATATGACACTAATATCAACTCTACAGCTTATTTATCTAGCACAATTCATCTCATGTGACATAATAAACAACAGTATTAATAACACAGAAACATGATATATACTCTAGAATGAATGAAATGTGTCATTAGTATATGTCGAGTAGTGTTGTGCTCTTTGTTGTTGGGTGTATAAGGGCCACTTATACACCCAACAATAAAAGGCGGCGGTGCTTTCAGTAGCCCTAGATACCTCTGACAACATTGGAGGAGTCAGTTTTGCGGTGTCCTTCTTCTATCAATTAATTGCTTAACTTACTTAATGCTACACTTTATCACTGGCTGGTGCTATAGCCTTTATTGACTCCTGCTGCTTTAGTATCCTACATATCGTAGAATCACTGAAGAAGGCACATTCTCCTCTCTCTCTCAGCCCTTTACCAAAGGGCTGGCTGGCATTAGGAACCTTCTTTGGGACCATGCTAACTTATTTAGCAGTTGCAAGCACTAAAAAGAAGAATAATATGAAATGTATCATATGATGCGGGGGAGCGTGCTCACTGGCTGATAAACAGTGGCACACTGAGTGTTGCTGTGCTGATTCGTTTGGGACAAATCACTATTACTGAGCTCAATGATAATCACTGAGCCAATATTTTGATGAAAAAAAGTTACGATTTCCAAATATTACGAAATCCAACGACTACAATATCCGGGGGTCCACTGTATATTATTATGTAACTAAGGTGTTGTTGAAGATATGCCATTTGATAAAATTCACTTTCCTGAATCATTGGTAATTGTTTTTCCCTTTTATAAAATCTATGTGGAAATTTGTCTAGACTGCCTCCATGTGAGTTGCTCACCCTAGCAAGCTCTGTTGACACCGAACTCTGAGGTCGGTACCTTGGCCTCACAAGTGGCTTATAGGACAGATTTCCATAAGTGGGACAGGGTTTTGCCACTAAACATGTTGCAGATATGGTTTGTTTCAGTTTTGTCAGGTAGTACTTCTCAACAAAACTTTGCACATCATTCCACTTTGCATAAATGTTCTTAATCATTGAAGAAGGCACCTTCACTCTCTCTTCCTCCTCCTCTGAAGCAAGTTCCTCAGCTGCAGTCTGTTGCTGTTCAAGTTGAAACTCTTTGCAGCTCTTCAGTGGTTCAGTGGTTAGCTCTTCCCTGTGGTCCTCCACCAATTCTTCCAAATCCTTGCCACTCACCTCCAACTGCATGGACTTCCCCAGTGCCACAATAGAGTCCACAGGGTTGGCAGGGTCAAGGTCAGCCTCAAACCCTTCAAAATCCCTCTCTTGGGCACAATCTGGCCACAGTTTTCTCCAAGCAGAGTTCAAAGTCCTGGAAGTAACTCCCTCCCAAGCCTTTCCTATAAGACTTATGCAATGGAGGTTAGTGAAGTGATTCCTCCAGAACTCTCTTAGTGTCAACTGATTGTCCGAGGTCACTTCAAAGCACTTTTGAAACATTTCTTTTGTGTAGAGTATTTTGAAGTTAGAAATGACCTTCTGGTCCATGGGCTGGAGGAGAGGAGTGGTGTTAGGAGGCAAGAACTTCACTGTGATGAAACTGAAGTCCCTAAATATTTGGTCTTGCAAGTCTGGAGGATGTGCAGGAGCATTGTCCAGTACCAGGAGGCACTTGAGTGGCAATTTCTTTTCCGGGAGGTATTTTTTCACACTTGGGCCCAACATATCATTAACCCACTCTTTGAAAATTTGCCTTGTGACCCATGCCTTATGATTAGCTTTCCACATCACACACACTCTATTCTTCATGACATTGTTTTTCTTGAACACACTGGGATTTTCTGAGTGATACACAAGTAAAGGCTTCACTTTGAAATCCCCACTAGCACTGCCACACAACTAAAGAGTAAGCCTGTCTTTCATAGGCTTGTGTCCTGGCAGTGCCTTTTCCTCCTGGATAATGTAGGTCTTGTTTGGCATTTTCTTCCAAAACAGGTCTGTTTCATCACAATTGAACACTTGTTGGGTTTTGAATATTTCAGCCTCTATGTTCTCCTGGAATTCCTGTACAAATTTTTCAGCCGTACATTTGTCAGAACTTGCAGCCTCACCATGCCTTACAACACTGTGTATGCCACTACACTTCTTAAGTCTATCTAACCATCCTTTGCTGGCCCTAAATTCACAAACTGCAGCACTTGTTTCTGGCATTTTCTTTGCATGATCCTCATGCAGCTGCCTTGCCTTCTCACAAATAATCGACTCCACAACACTGTCTCCCACTAATTATTTTTCCTTAATCCACAATAAAAATAACTTTTGCATCTATTCCATTATTGGTGGCCTCTGTTTAGTTAGAAAAGTTACTCCTTTTTGCAACATTAGTATCCTTGATTTGCTCTTTCTTTGCGAGGATGGATGTAATTGTTGATTTATTCTTGCTGTACATCCTGGTAAGTTCCACCACCCTCATACCACTCTCAAACTTTTCTATCACTTCATGCCTAAATTCCATGGTGTTTCTCACTTTCTTTACCATAGGAACTTTCTTTGGAGCCATGGTTATTTATTTCACAGTTGCACTGCAAAAAAACACAAACTACAATGGGAAATAAGCAGAATGTTTGGATGTATGAGCAGAAGCTTCCTTAGCCACCAAGAAACACGGCCAAACTGACGTGCAAGCGGCCCCAGCTGAACGGCCAGTCACCGAATTATTTGCCGATAACCGTGAGCCGAAAAAAACGGCCGATCACCGAGTTGGCTGATAACAGAACCAGCCGATAGCTGGGGGTCCACTGTATATGGTGATACAGCCTCTCCTCACTTAACGATGGAGTTCCATTCTTAAGACCATGTTGGTAAATGAATTCGTCGCTAAGTGAGGAGCATACTGTAATAGTGGGGGGTTTGTGTCAACCATCTTCAATATTGTTTTAATGTCACTTTGCACCTTTTATAACCTTTTTGGTATACAGTGGACCCCCGCATACCGTTGGCATCACATAATGTTAAATCCGCATACCGCTGCATTTTATCGCCAAGATTTTGCCTCGCATACCGCTAAAAAACCCGCTCAACGCTGTTCGTCCGAGACGCATCTAATGTGTGCCCTTAGCCAGCCTCACATGTTCCGCCGGTGGCATTGTTTACCAGCCAGCCTCCGCGGTAACATCCAAGCATACAATCGGAACATTTCGTATTATTACAGTGTTTCTGGTGATTTTATCTGCAAAATAAGTGACCATGGGCCCCAAGAAAGCTTCTAGTGCCAACCTTACAGGAATAACTGTGAGAATTACTATAGAGATGAAGAAAGAGATCATTGATAAGTATGAAAGTGGAGTGCGTGTCTCCGAGCTGGCCAGGTTGTATAGTAAACCCCAATCAACCATCGCTACTATTGTGGGCAACAAAAAGGCAATCAAGGAAGCTGTTCTTGCCAAAGGTTTAACTGTGTTTTCGAAATAGAGATCGCAAGTGATGGAAGATGTTGAGAGACTGTTATTGGTGTGGATAAATGAGAAACAGATAGCAGGAGATAGCATCTCTCAAGTGATCATAAGTGAAAAGGCTAGGAAGTTGCATGAGGATTTAATTAAAAAAATGCCTGCAACTAGTGATGATGTGAGTGAATTTAAGGCCAGCAAAGGTTGGTTTGAGAGATTTAAGAGGCGTAGTGGCATACATAGTGTGATAAGGCATGGTGAGGCTGCCAGTTCGGACCACAAAGCAGCTGAAAAATATGTGCAGGAATTCAAGGAGTACATAGAAACTGAAGGACTGAAACCTGAACAAGTGTTTAATTGTGATGAAACAGGCCTGTTTTGGAAGAAAATGCCAAGCAGGACCTACATTACTCAGGAGGAAAAGGCACTCCCAGGACATAAGCCTATGAAAGACAGGCTTACTCTGTTGATGTGTTCCAATGCTACTGGTGATTGCAAAGTGAAGCCTTTATTAGTGTATCACTCTGAAACTCCCAGACCGTTCAGGCAAAAGAATGTCCTCAAGGAAAATTTGTGTGTGCTATGGAGGGCAAACAGTAAGGCATGGGTCACTAGGGACTTTTTCTATGACTGGTTACACCATGCATTTGCCCCCAATGTGAAAGATTACCTAACTGAAAAGAAATTAGAACTTAAGTGCCTCCTGGTGTTAGACAATGCCCCTGGTCATCCTACAGACGTGGCAGAGCGACTTTATGGGGATATGAAATTCATTAAGGTGAAGTTTTTGCCTCCTAATACCACTCCTCTCCTGCAGCCCATGGACCAGCAGGTTATTGCAAACTTCAAAAAACTGTATACAAAAGCTCTGTTTGAAAGGTGCTTTGTAGTGACCTCAGAAACTCAACTGACTCTAAGAGAGTTTTGGAGAGATCACTTTAATATCCTCAATTGTGTAAACCTTATAGGTAAGGCTTGGGAGGGAGTGACTAAGAGGACCTTGAACTCTGCTTGGAAGAAACTGTGGCCAGAATGTGTAGACCAAAGGGATTTTGAAGGGTTTCAGGCTAACCCTGAGAATCCTATGCCAGTTGAGGAATCCATTATGGCATTGGGAAAGTCCTTGGGGTTGGAGGTTAGTGGGGATGATGTGGAAGAGTTGGTGGAGGAGGACAATGAAGAACTAACCACTGATGAGCTGATAGATCAGCTTCAACAGCAAGAGGCCAGACCTGAGGAAACTGGTTCGAAGGAGGGGAGAGAGAAATTGAAGAAATTGCCTACTACAAAGATTAAGGAAATCTGTGCAAAGTGGCTTGAAGTGCAAACCTTCATGGATGAAAATCACCCTCACACAGCTATTGCAAGCCGTGCTGGTGACTATTACACTGACAATGTTGTGAAACACTTTAGGGAAGTCATAAAGGAACGAGAGGTACAGGCCACTATGGACAGATATGTTGTGCGACAAAACTCCAGTGACTCTGAAGCTGGTCCTAGTGGCATTAAAAGAAGAAGGGAAGTAACCCCAGAAAAGGACTTGACACCTCAAGTCTTAATGGAAGGGGATTCCCCTTCTAAACACTAACACTCTCTCCTCCTCCCATCCCATCAATCATCACCAGATCTTCAATAAAAGTAAGTGTCATGTAATTTTGCATGCCTTTTTCAGTTTGTGTGTATTAAAATTAATATTTCATTTGGTAAAATTTTTTTTTTTCATACTTTGGGGTGTCTTGCACGGATTAATTTGATTTCCATTATTTCTTATGGGGAAAATTCATTCGCATAACGATAATTTCGCATAACAATGAGCTCTCTTGCACGGATTAATATCGCTATGCGGGGGTCCACTGTATTTTTAAATGTTTATACACTAGTGTACTGTACAGTAGGGCCCTGCTTTATGGCATTCTGCTAATACGGCGATATCAAATTATGACCAAAACTCGCTATATGGCTCCCAGTCTTTCTAATATGGTGCGCCTCACCCAGTTTGTTTACATTCTCTGTGAGCACATATCTATTAGGTCTGGAAACTTTCCGAAATTTCAAGTGTTATTGCATATTTTATATGAACTCTGATGATTTGACTTATGTGTACCTATACTTAAATGTGCTTACACACTGTGCTGGCATGCAGGTACACATTAACACCTTGATTGTCGCAACCCCCAATCCTGAGGTGTCTCCTGGTGTCGCAAAATTTAAAAAAAAAAAAAAAAAAATTTCTTATGAAATGATAGAGAATCTTTTCCTGATTTTAATGACACCAAAAAAAACGAAATTTGATGGAAAACTGACGGAATTACGCTTTGGCAAATTTAGCGACCTCGGCGATATTTACAAATCGGCAATTTTGCCCAATTTGAGCCCTACTTTTGGCCAATTCCATTGTTCCAGTCGACCAAACTCATAGCTATTTCTTTAGAACTCTATTTTTCTATCGAATGAGTACAAGAAACTGCCCATTTACCAATTTCAACTACCCGATAACGTGGTCAGAAATTTGCAATTTGGCCAATTTCATGAAAACTAAAAAATATTACAATTTCAAAATAAGGTCCAGAATGAACAATGCAGACATTCCTGGCTCTAAAATAACATTTTCTTCGTTCATCAGTCATGTCTCCAGGCCCCTCTGATATTACTTTTGCTTTCTATTTTGAATTTTTATTCAAACAAACAATAGAAGATTTACTATTATGCAGACTACTGTAATAATTGTATAAATAACATCAACCCATTCATGACTGCATATTAGAATGGCTATTTGGACATTTATTGGACAATGACATCATTTGTTTACTTTTGAACATAGACAAAAATCAAACATTTCCCCTACTTTGAGCTCCATTTCCAGTTTTTTTATAATAAAATCAATCAAAATCACCTCTATTTCTATAATATGTTTTCCATTCTATCATATGAGACCAAGAAAATGAGAATACAACAATAAATACGATACGAAAATAGACCACAAAGTCGGCATTTTAATTAAAAAAAACGGTCCGAGTTTTTTTTTTCTCATTATGCACTGCCTGCTGCAGGATTTTTTTCATATGGTGCACACTGACCACACAAACCCATTCTCTCACATGTAGGCCTACCAGCTTTCTCCTTCTTGATTTGAAGCTGCTAGAATTTATGAGTACAGTGGACCCCCTGTTAACGATCCCCTCCAAATGCGACTAATTATGTAAGTGTATTTATGTAAGTGCTTTTGTACATGTATGTTTGGGGGTCTGAAATGGACTAATCTACTTCACAATATTCCTTATGGGAAAAAATTCGGTCAGTACTGGCACCTGAACATACTACTGGAATGAAAAAAGTTCGTTAACCGGGGGTCCACTGTATATGTTCGTCAAACACGGTACCTCATAAGACATATATATACAACCGCAACAGTCAAAGGGTTAAAATCACTAAGTACACCCCTCTACTCTTAATGCCATAATAATACTACATAATAATAATCACTCATGGGCACATTAAATGTCTTATTTTACATTAATATAGACATTTTCATTAATTCATCTATGATATTTTCTTCAAAATTAAATAGGAAATACATTACATAGCATATAATCATGAGACATACACCCACAGTTTAAAAATTGACATAAATATGAGATGTGTTAATGAAGCGGCTTTGTAGGAGTGCCGGAAGAATTACGTTACTGGGGGCTAACTGTAGAAAAATATTTCTTTTGTGTGCCTTCACTCTATATATAGCTATTCATGACCTTTGTGAGTTTAGCGCTTCTTGTTTATTATGATAATAATAATGTCATCGTTTACTCTAAAAATGGTGTGTTTCATGAGAATGGGAGTGTTGCTGTTTATTTATTCTTCTGTACTAACTTGTACAACTTGTACACACTGTAAGAATATTTGTATTGTGAGGTAATTATTATTATAATAAAAAAAAATATTGTGAGGTAAAAGTTTCACAAACATTAGAAACGTACATGAATGAACTAAAAGCGGACACGTATAATACGCATTTATTTTGCCTGACCATCTGATCACCCACCATTCTTTCACTTAGCGTTTTTACATTGTTACTTGCTATAACAAAATTTTAAGAGAAAGGAAAAAATTCCATAAGGGAAAGTTCATTGCTTTACTACCTTAATTAACCCTTTGACTGTCGCAGGCTTGTTTCTGAAACTGTCATTCTATGTCGCAAAATATTCGAAAAAAAAAAAAATTTCTCATGAAAATGTTAAGATTATTTTTCTGAGTGTTTTAGTCCAAAAAAAAAATTTTTTGCCATCAGTACTTACCAAGATATAGAGCCGTGAAGTTTGCAGAAAATGAGTCGCGTATGACAACAGCATCGCCTGCCACTCACCCAGTAAATTTGGTTTACTTGTATTTGAAGGTTTGTTGTTTTTTTCACTATTTTATTTTTTCACATAACTTATGTGGCCTGTGAGACCAAAGTAAGGTGCAATGTACATATATACACTCGTTGTATACAACACAATAAGCACACAAACATAATTATCAATTTATTGTTTACAAAACTTGTTTACAAAAGAAAACAATACAAAAAATTGTTTATTACTATTGTTCTATAATATATATACCAATGTACAGTCACCGAACATATTCCTAGAAGTTCTGCAGCTTGTGGAACTCTTTGAAATATGTTTTCATACACAATGGTGTTTTATACTCCTCACACATAAAACCAGTGTGTGTGAATTTTCGTCAACTTTTTTTTTATGTGCAAAGACAAAACACCTCGTCTGAGCAGTTTTCTTCAAAGTATTAGCAGGCAGTTGTGTTATGTAGTTATCCTAGGTAAATGGTTGTGTCTCATCATTCCTTTCTTCCTGCATTTGTTTCCTACCTTCCTGCATTCCTTTCCTACCTTCCTGCATTCCTTTCCTACCTTCCTACCCTCTTTCGTACCTTCCTGCATTCCTTTCCTACCTTCCTGCATTCCTTTCCTACCTTCCTACCTTCTTTCCTACCTTCCTGTATTCCTATCCTAACTTCCTGCATTCATTTTCTACCTTAATGCAATCCTTTCCTACCTACCTTCCTGAATTCCTTTCCTTCCTACCTTCCTTTCCTACCTTCCTACCTTCTTTTGTACCTTCCTGCATTCCTTTCCTACCTTCCTGCATTCCTTTCCTACCTTCCTGCATTCCTTTCCTACCTTCCTACCTTCCTTTCCTACCTTCCTACCTTCCTTTCCTACCTTCCTACCTTCTTTCCTACCTTCCTGTATTCCTATCCTACCTTCCTGCATTCCTTTTCTACCTTAATGCAATCCTTTCCTTTCTGTTGAGATTTTGGCCTTACCTGCTGTGTTTATTATAACTATATAATGAACACTTAGCTGATAAATGACAGCAAATCGTCTACACAGCCGCCCCTGCAGACGAGGTCTAGAAGCTGTCGAAACCATCACAACATTGGGCTGTCAAGAGATACAATTTGTAAGTATAAATTACCCCTAGGGGGTGTTATGTCAGCATATTTCATTCGATGATGGCTGACGAAATACCTACTTGTTTGGACTCAAAAGTCCACACCTTACTGCCGATTATAGGTTGATTACAAACTCCTTGTGACTCAAGAATTGCGCAATCCCCCGATCTACAAGAAATTCGTAACATACCTTGCTCTTTGTAACGTGAGCTATGGTGTTCTCAACACCTTCGACAGGTATCGGTGACTTGATAGAAGCTGAAGTGTCCTTGGATGTCCACGTCTTCCATTGTCTAGGAAACGCACACTGGTACACTATGTTCCACAAGATTTGTCTTTATTGTTCACAATGTATCACAAGAGAAGCTGATCACACTTCTCTTATGTTTATCGTGTTTTGTGAGACACTTTGTCCACACTAACGCACAGATCAGTGTTCTTTGTTGGTTATCCTGGCGTCAGTGTCACTCGTAGTAGAGTCAAAGTTAATCTGGCGTCGCAACACCGCCCCAAGCCGTCACTGCCCTAGCACAAAAAAAAAAAAAAAAAAACGCTGACCTAGTACCTTGCATCCTTGTCACCTCCTCGATGAAGCAAAGCAGAATGTTTGTTTCTTGCTGTCTTAAGCGTAGACAACAATGTACACTATTTTTACTATGGTAATAAAGTGGGAGCAGGATTTTCCTTAATTGTCCTGCTAAGTAAGAGATGTACTGTCTCTTATAAAAATACACTTTGCAACACCGCTGCAAGGAGCAGAGGTCACTTGACTACGTGGCATAGCATCTGTGATCAATTACTCACTCTAGCAGTAAACAAGACGCTCGCCCCTTCTGAGGGCTTGGCCACTCTGGGCTGAAAGGGGCTGAAAGGGCTGAAGGGGGCTGATACCCCCCTCCTGGAGAAAATTTCTCCACACTGGGGGGCAGGGGAGGTTCGCTGCAGGTGAACTATTCATCACTTAACATTAATTTAATTTTCTCACTCGCCACCACTGCTGCTTGTCTTTTCTGAACAGCTTTAGTCTGTGTGGTTTCTGGAGAATCACTAATTTTGTTTTCAACACTGTGTAATTCTAACGGCACTAGTTTATTTATTGTCCGCTTATTCACTACACCTTTGCTCAAAACATCAACTGTCCTGATGATTCCATTTGCATCAGGATATATGGTCACAATTTTTCCAAGTGGCCATTGGGACCTCGGACCATCATTGTCGATAATCACTATGTCACCAGGTCTTAAGGACTTATGATTTTCAGGAACACCAGCTCCATAGAAGTGTTCTCTCAATGAGGTGAGATAGTCTTCTCGCCAAATTTTCTCCCAATGTTCAATCACTTTATTAAGGTGTTTGAATTTACTTCTGAGTTGCTCAGGTTCGTAATAAGTAGGATCCTCTATGATTTCTTTATCATTCATGGGAGGAACAGGTTCGAGCCTTCTGCCATGGAGTAAATGAGATGGACTTAACACTTCTAAATTGTCCAGATCATCGTTAACATAAGTTAGAGGTCTGTTGTTGACTCTATTTTCTATTTCAGTCACAACTGTACGGAATTCTTCTAAGTCTATTCTCTGACGATGAAGAGTCTTCCTTAAACAACGTTTTACAATGCCGATCATTCTTTCATAAAATCCGCCGTGCCATGGAGATTTAGGAGGAATGTATCTCCAACGACATCTGCGTTGATTCAGCATCTGTTGTACTTCTGGTTGATCAAAGATCTTGCTTATATAAGCAGCACCCGCAACAAAGTTCGTTGCATTATCTGAAATCATCAGTCTGGGACATGCCCTTCTGGCTGCAAACCTTCTGAATAATTTGATAAAAGTTTCAGCAGACATGTCAGTGGCTACTTCTAGATGTACTGCTCTAGTTGTAGCACAAGTGAACAAACAGATGTACACCTTGATGGGAACTTTGTCAACTGTTTTGGTTAAAATTATTGGTCCAGTGTAATCTACACCTGTCACCTCAAATGGAGTGATATGACAAACTCTTTCAGAGGGATATGGAGGTGGACCTGGATACTGACATACTCGCATATCGTAGTGACGACAAGTAATACAGTCCTTTATTTGTTTTTTCACACTTTGTCGACCTTGAGGTATCCAGTAGGATTGTCGTATATGACAAAGTGTGTCAGCTACCCCACCATGTAACACGTTACTGTGGGCGTTTTGCACAATCAGTTTTGTTAGCCAATGATTCTTGGGGATCAATATTGGATGTATGGCTTCTTTAGGTAGTGAAGAATTATGAATTCTTCCTCGACATCTTATAATCTTTTCTGAGTCGAGATAAAGTCCTAAAGAATTAATCATAACAGGTTTCTTTGGGGATTTATCTTGTGTTTCTAGAAATTTATATTCTGTAGAGAAAACATCTTTCTGTATTAGTTTCACCCAGTATTTAATGGGTTCAAGACATTCATAATCAGATTTTATTCCTTTAATGAATTTAAAGACAAGAGCTGTAACTCTTAAGAGTTTACCCAAAGATGAGTATTTAGATCCATCAATGACTATTTCTGTTGTGTCTGCAGTATTTACACAACTTATTTCTGCTGTGTTCAAGCAGACTGTTTCTTCTGGCATAATGTGAGCTTTTTGCTGAGGCCAGTTATTTTCATTAGAGAGCCAGTTCGGTCCGTGGAGCCATAATTTATTATCCACAAATTTCTTGAGTGGGACACCACGTGACAACATGTCAGCTGGATTCTCTTGGGTAGAGACGTGAAGAAAGAGATAATCTCTCTGCATCTCTTTTATTTCTGCTACTCTGTTCTGTACATAGACCAACTTACTCTTATTATTTCTTAACCACTGGAGAACTGCCTCATTATCACTCCAGATCACGGTTTTCTCAATAGTGAGATGATCAAGTACTTTGTTGAGATAGACAGCTAATTTTGTACCTACATAGAGTGCTGTCAGTTCCAATTGTGGTACTGTTCTGACCTTCAAGGGTGCTACCCTGGCCTTTGAAGTAATTAGTGTACTTCCTTCAGCATTACTCATGTAAGCTACAGCGCCATAACCTCTGGTTGACGCATCACAGAACACATGTAATGTGTACTTGTTTCCCTCTTGACCTATTTGTCTGGGAAATGTAATTTGATGAAGTTGCTTAAACTCCCTGGATATTTCATCCCATGCTTGACTCATTTCTAGAGGCAAGTTCTCATCCCATCCAATTTTGAGTTTCCATGCATCTTGCATGAGTATTTTACCCTTTATGGTAATTGGTGAGACGAGTCCTAGAGGATCAAAACATTGTGATACCTCTGACAGTAAACTACGTTTAGTGAGTGGACTGCATGATTTATTGTTTATCTTTTTGAGACTCAGAGTATCTTCCTGTGTGTTCCAATTAAGTCCCAGCATATTGTTGCAATCAGGAATTTCAGTTTCAGGGAAATCTTCTTTGATAAGTTCCCTTAATTGCTTTGAATTTGTATTCCACATCCTTAGAGGCATATTTGCTTCTTTCATCTCCTTGTTAGCTTCTCTGTATAAGGATTTCAAATCCTCCTCTTTATTCACAGCACCTTGAAGATTGTCCACATAGAAACTTTTCTTTAAGACTTCTTTGAAGGGACTTTCAGATTTCTTCAAATGTGTATTTAGAGTAGCTTCTAGTAAGAATGGAGAGGATGTTGCACCAAATAATACTGATTTGAAACGATAAGTTTTCACAGGACTTTGAGGATCATGTGGATTTTCAGGCCACAAGAATCGAGTATAATCTCTATCTATTTCTTGTAGTCCTACTCTTAAGAAAGCCTTGGAAATATCAGCCGTGTAGGCATATGGGTTTGTGCGAAATTTCATAAGCACGTCTCCAAGCTTCTCAGTTAGTGAGGGTCCGGTCATCAGACAGTCATTAAGACTTGCTACATCTTTATTTGCACGTGTGCTGCAATTATATACAACACGTAGTGGAGTGGTTTCAGAATCTTTTCTGACTCCATGGTGCGGGAGATAATGAGCGTTTGTCTTCAACTTATCTTCGACTATTTCCTCAATGAATTTATTGTCCAACTGTTCTTGTATGATATTATCATAGACAGTCAGTAGCTCTGGATTCTTCCTGAGCTCATGTATTTGTGCTTTCATCTGTCCGAAAGCCATGCGATAATTGCTAGGCAGATGTGGTGGATTTAATTTCCATGGTAACCTAACCCAATACTGTCCATCTTTATATTTGACAGTGTCCAAATATTGGTTATAAGTCTGAGACTCTTGTGGGCTTGGTTTATTTACATCAATACCTATCGCATCTAAATCCCACAACTTATCAACTGGTTCATTCATTTCTTCCAGTAATGATAATTTTTGCTGTGGTACATGATCAGCGGTTATTCTCGTAACTAGTACATTTTCCACTGAATCAATATCAGCTTCTTTCCCACTTTGAGAGGGAATGGGACCACATATCATGTGGCCTCCTGCTGTTTTCAGCAAGTGAACATCATGTTTACTTACTATATTTTGCACAAAACAGTGATAATAATCACTTCCAATGATTAAATCAATTGTACTAATTGTGTCCGTCTGTATGTCAGGACAGGCTAACTTGACCTTAGCTGCTTTCAGTGCTGCAACTGTTTCTTTTAATCCCTGGATCTGCACAGACTTAGGCAAATCATCTACTACCACAGCTTCTACTGTCTTTTTCCTGTTTCCTAGACCAACAGTGATTTTGGCTAGGTCATATGTCTGTTTACCAGAATTGTGGAAAAAACCAGCTATATCTAACTGTATTTTGGCATAGGGTTGTTTATTCAGTTTCTGCAACACTGATCTTCTTATGAAGGACCTTTGTGAGCCTTGATCAAATAGTGTTAGCACATTGGTTTTGTGTAATTTATTAGATAACTCAACTCGAGCTATCGGGAGAGCAGTTGCTTTAACCCTTTGAGGGTTTTCGTCGTACTAGTACGTCTTACGCGTAGGGGTTTTTGACGTACTAGTACTCATAAATTCTAGCGGCCTCAAATCTAGTGGGAGAAAGCTGGTAGGCCTTCATATGAAAGAATGGGTCTATGTGGTCAGTGTGCACAGTCTAAAAAAAATCCTGCAGCACACAGTGCATAATGAGAAAAAAAAAACTTTGACCATTTTTTTTTAATAAATCAGCGACTTTGCAGTGTATTTTCGTATGGTATTTATTGTTGTATTCTAGTTTTCTTGGTCTCATTTTATAGAATGGAAGACATATTACTGAAATTGAGATGATTTTGACTGATTTTACAATGAAAGGTGCCTTGAAATTGAGCTCAAAGTAGCAGAAATGTTCGATTTTTACCAAACTTCAAAAGTAAACAAATCGTGCCAAGCGCACAATACACGTCAACTGGTGAGTCTAATATTCTTTCACAAGTGCACCAATAATATTTATACCATTTTTTACACTAATGCAGTAGTCTGCATAACAGTAAATCTTATATTTTTTGTGAGAATAAAAATTCAAAGTGGAAAGCAAAAGAATATAAGAGGGGCCTTGAGACATGACTAATGACTAGAGGAAATGTCATTTTAGTGCCAGGAATGTCTTTCTTGTTTATTCTGAACCCTATTCGGAAATTGGCATCTTTTGAAATTTGTGTGAAATTGGCAAAATTGCTAAATTCTGACCACTGTACTGGATAGTTGAATTTATAAATGGGTGGTTTCTTGCACCCATTCGATAGAAAAAATGGAGTTCTAGCGAAATATTCATGTTTTTTGTCGACTAGTACAGTGAAATTGGCCGAAAATGGGGCTCAAAGTGGGCAAAATCGCCGATGCGTAAACATCGCCGAGACCGCTAACTTTGCGAGAGCATAATTCCGTAAGTTTTCTATCAAATTTCAAACTTTTGGTGTCGTTATGATCGGGAAAAGATTCTCTATCTTTTCATAAGAGAAAATAATTTTTTTTTTTTAAATTTGGCCAACCCTGAGAACGAGTTTCGGAGAGGGCCTGTCGACCCTCAAAGGGTTAAACTTATCTCTCACATTTAATGCTGTTGCTTGTTGACTTCCTGATTCTGTGGAAGTCTGCTGCTGTTCAGCAAAAGTATTTGGGCATAATGCTGTATGATGCATACCCTTGCATTTAAAACACTTCTTCAGTGAGCATTTTCCTCCCTTGTGTTCACCTAAACACTTGATGCATCTTTTCAGCTGATGAATACGTTGTTTACGTGCCTCCATTGATGTGTATTGAATACAATACTGTGCCCAATGTGTTCCATCACAAAGTACACATTTTGGAGTACGTTTATGTATGACAGTCTGTTTACTGTCTATTGTATTCACAGCTTGATAAATGCCTATATGGGATTTCCCATTATGTGGTTTAGTGGGAGTAGGTATACTCTTTTTATACTGAGTTGAAGGTTTATTATCCACTGGATTTGTGGATTTTTCATCTTGTCTCGTTGCTTGCATGCATGAAACTATTGTTTGTAAACCATTGCTAATTTCCTCACAAGTGAAATAGCGTTTATTGAACATAATATTTAATCGTTCAATAGTTTGTGGTGACAGCTTATCCTGTACAATACCACTGATAAACCAATCACATTGTCTTAGGTCATATTTAGCATCTAGAGATCTGAGACTATTGTCTAATGTAATTCTAAATGCCTGTAAGTCTGAATAACAATGTTTGGGTGGCTTCAAGTTTGATATTAAGACTGCATGTCTAACTCTAGCCTTGTCAGCATCGAAGTAATTGTCTGCTAAGACACGTAAGGCTATTTGATAATTGCCTTTGACCACCGGAAATGACTTAATCAGTTCATAGGGTTCTCCCTTCACAAGACATTTAAGGTAATTGAACTTAGCAATCTCATCTATGTCAGTTCGTGAATTTACTGTGGATTGAAAACCACTAATGAATTCTTCATAATTATGACCTTGGAAAATAGGTAATGACAATGTAGGTAAGCTTGGTAATGGGACACTTGTTGTTGTTACAGGTGTAACAGGTGGTTGACCACTAGTTACAGTAGGTCTCTGTGACAGAGTTTTACGGCAGATAGCCTGTACTCCTGTCCACCTTAATTGTTGATCACTAAAAGTATCCAAAACATTTTTAATTTCATCCTCAGATGGATCTGATTCAAGAAATTTATTTTCATAATGTGTATAGTCTGAATTAATTATTTCCATGCGTTGTGTAAATAATTCAAACTTGACCTCAAGATCATCAAAATCTATGTTTGTATCTTGAGTTAATCCTAAACAGACTGAAATTAGATTTTCTAATTGTGTAATCTTAGTCTGTAAAGACTGAAACTGAGTTTTCAAACAAGCCATTTTAATGGTATACTGAAAATTCTAGCACCACACTTAGAGTGTTTAAAAAACACTGTACTGCTATAAACAGCTGAGTTTTTGTTATGCTTAAGTCAGCAATAATTGAGTCAGACACTACTGACCCTCTAAGCTTAACCTCAGGGTCAATGACCATGAAGGGTACAGGGTACATGTGTCTGGTGTTTATGGTTTGTTTGCTGTGTCAGCATGACCACGATGATTAATCGTAAATAACGATGTTATACACTTCATTCACTATACACTATAAATGTCACTGTATAACTGTAATCACACGTGAATATTACTTACACATATATAAATTTCACTGTTAATATATATTTGAAAGCTTACACTTTTTATATAAGTTCCTTTAATATAACAGGTAGATCTATAAGAAACAAACTTTAACACAATCTTGTCTCTTAATTTCTGTCTATAAACATTATAAACACTGTGTATATATATACACTCAGACAAACAAAATCACTTGGTGGTGTTGTCTTAATCAGCAATTTCTCCAGATTGGAGCAGTGGGTGCAGGATGTGGGTGAGTCACCCAGCTCCCGTTTTTTTTGGGTGTCCGCTGGGTGAGCGCCCGTTTTCTTTTGGGTGAACGCTGGGTGAGCGCCCGTTTTCTTTTGGCTGCCCATTCTCTGTGATTGAGTCTGGAGGGACTCATTTATACTGATTTATATTGTAAACACTAGTTTTACAGCTTTTTTCGAAGGACCTTGGCTCATAGGTTATTTGTACACTGTAGTACAACATATTTGGACCACAGTGTGGTCTTTATCCGGTTCGAGCACGACCATATTCTGTTGAGATTTTGGCCTTACCTGCTGTGTTTATTATAACTATATAATGAACACTTAGCTGATAAATGACAGCAAATCGTCTACACAGCCGCCCCTGCAGACGAGGTCTAGAAGCTGTCGAAACCATCACAACATTGGGCTGTCAAGAGATACAATTTGTAAGTATAAATTACCCCTAGGGGGTGTTATGTCAGCATATTTCATTCGATGATGGCTGACGAAATACCTACTTGTTTGGACTCAAAAGTCCACACCTTACTGCCGATTATAGGTTGATTACAAACTCCTTGTGACTCAAGAATTGCGCAATCCCCCGATCTACAAGAAATTCGTAACATACCTTGCTCTTTGTAACGTGAGCTATGGTGTTCTCAACACCTTCGACAGGTATCGGTGACTTGATAGAAGCTGAAGTGTCCTTGGATGTCCACGTCTTCCATTGTCTAGGAAACGCACACTGGTACACTATGTTCCACAAGATTTGTCTTTATTGTTCACAATGTATCACAAGAGAAGCTGATCACACTTCTCTTATGTTTATCGTGTTTTGTGAGACACTTTGTCCACACTAACGCACAGATCAGTGTTCTTTGTTGGTTATCCTGGTGTCAGTGTCACTCGTAGTAGAGTCAAAGTTAATCTGGCGTCGCCACACTGCCCCAAGCCGTCACTGCCCTAGCACAAAAAAAAAAAAAAACGCTGACCTAGTACCTTGCATCCTTGTCACCTCCTCGATGAAGCAAAGCAGAATGTTTGTTTCTTGCTGTCTTAAGCGTAGACAACAATGTACACTATTTTTACTATGGTAATAAAGTGGGAGCAGGATTTTCCTTAATTGTCCTGCTAAGTAAGAGATGTACTGTCTCTTATAAAAATACACTTTGCAACACCGCTGCAAGGAGCAGAGGTCACTTGACTACGTGGCATAGCATCTAAACAAGACGCTCGCCCCTTCTGAGGGCTTGGCCACTCAGGGCTGAAAGGGGCTGAAGGGGCTGAAAGGGCTGAAGGGGGCTGATACCCCCCTCCTGGAGAAAATTTCTCCACACCTATCCTACCTTCCTGCATTCCTTTTCTACCTTAATGCAATCCTTTCCTACCTACCTTCCTGCATTCCTTTCCTTCCTACCTTCCTACATTCCTTTCCTACCTTCCTACATTCCTTCATCTTTCCTTACTTTTTTCCCTCCTTTCATCTCATCCTTCTTTCATTCCTGCCTTTCATTCTTTCTTCCTTCTGGTTTCTGTAATATATTTACACATATATAGTCACTACTTTCATATAACTGCTATTATCATCATTCAGCAAGCTTGTCTTGTGTGTGAGTGTGTGGCTTATAATTGGTTTGAGTCAGGAGTTGGCAGCTGTCAAAATGACATATTGTCTCATTACTCACTCCCCCTACCTCCTGTCAAAACAATGGGGTTGGATGCTGCTTCCCCTCCATTCCATCTAATTATCTTTCTCCCTCATTCTGTCTCTTTCAATCTGTCTCTCTCTCTTTCTATCTGTCTGTCTATCTCTGTCTCACAGGTACACATAAATACAGTATACTTAGTTTAAATTACCTAGGATAACCCAAAAAATCCAGACAAAGTGCTATACTCTGCTTGAAGATGTGAGTAAAGGTGATGACACAGTCTTGTGGCTCTCTCTGAGACAGAGAGCTAGACGGATAGACAGATAGACAGGGAGCTTGACAGACAGACAAATAGACAGACAGAAATGTTTGTGTACCAACAAAAACAAAGCAGGGCCATGGTCATCTAATCTTTTCTTAAAAGCTGCATCCTCCCCCACCCTCCTTTATGCTCATGAAATGTCAGCTCTTATCAGATGTTATCTCCCCTTATCTTGTCACTGCCATGGGGTGGACTTTTTTTTTTCTTGCTTCAAGGGAACAATATTATTATTATTTCTTCTTCTTCTTCTTCTTCTTCTTCTTCTTCTTCTTCTTCTTCTTCTTCTTCTTCTTCTTCTTCTTCTTCTTCTTCTTCTTCTTCTTCTTCTTCTTCTTCTTCTTCTTCTTCTTCTTCTTCTTCTTCTTCTTCTTCTTCTTCTTCTTCTTCTTCTTCTTCTTCTTCTTCTTCTTCTTTTTCTTTTTCTTTTTCTTTTTCTTTTTCTTTTTCTTTTTCTTTTTCTTTTTCTTTTTCTTTTTCTTTTTCTTTTTCTTTTTCTTCTTCCTCTTCTTCTTCCTCTTCCTCTTCCTCTTCCTCTTCTTCCTCTTCCTGCTCTTCCTCTTCCTGCTCTTCCTCTTCCTCTTCCTGCTCCTCCTCTTCCTCCTCCTCTTCCTCCTCTTCCTCCTCCTCCTCCTCCTCTTCCTTTTCTTCTTCCTCTTCCTCTTCCTCCTCCTCCTCCTCCTCCTCTTCCTCTTCCTCTTCTTCCTCCTCCTCTTCTTCTTCCTCCTCCTCCTCCTCCTCCATTGCTTTTGGTCTCAAACTCCTCGACATCATGAAACTGATCTTCACTGACACTTCCATCTGTGTTAGAGCATCACTTGGGAAGAAGAGTCCCAGATTTGCTGGGAAGTCTCATATTTCTTACCGCTAAGCATGATGAAAAAGGACTGCTGAAATGGCATTCTTACAATGCACCACTGGCTCCCCGATTTTTTTTATATGGTGCACACTGTCCATGGAGACCCATTCTCTCACATGTGGGCCTACCAGCTTTCTCCTGCTTGATTTGAAGCCCCTAGAATTTATGCGTATAAATATTTCAGAAACAGTGGCGCATAAGACGTATTTATAGGGCGTAAACAGCCAAAGGGTTAAGGAAGAATCATAGCAACCTTCAGCATCAACAGCTAGCCTTGAAGAGCCTTCAACATCAACAGCTAGCCTTGAACAACCTTCAGCGTCAACAGCTAGCCTTGAACAGCCTTCAGTATCAACAGCTAGCCTTGAACAGCCTTCAACATCAACAACTAGCCTTGAACAACCTTCAACAAAACACCTAGCCTTGAACAGCCTTCTTCATCAACAGCTAGCCTTGAACAGCCTTTGACATCAACAGCTAGCCTTGAACACCCTTACACAAATAACCCGCACATATAAGAGAGAAGCTTACGACGACGTTTCGGTCCGACTTGGACCATTTACAAAATCACACTAACCAGAAGTGGAGCAGGACGGCTATATATAGGTAGGAAGAGGTGGTGGTAGTAGTAGTAGTAGTACAAGAATGGTATATAATACCGACAAGATGAAATTAAGACACATGCGCAACACCCGGGCATCCCTATCATAGACGTTTTGCCATCCAGAAAGCCACTGGATGGTGAAACGTCCACAACAAAGACACCCAGATGCCACACGTGTCTGAATTTCATCAGTAGTAGTAGTAGTAGTGGTAGTAGTAGTAGTAGTAGTAGTAGTAGTGGTAGTGGTAGAAGTGGGGAATAAGGAGGACGAGCCAGTCAAATACAAAGGAAGGGGAGCACTGCAAGGGAGCTAGGTGCCCACAGAGGAAGAGCAAGCGCACAGAGGAGCGTGAAAGGGGAAGTGGTGAAATAAATGAAGAAGGAACAGAAACATGAGTCAGAAGAGAGAAAGACAACCCAGATGAGAAAAAGGAAAGAGGAAAGGGGAAGAGGGAGAAGAAGAAAAAGAAAAAGAAAAAATGAGGAGTCAGGTTAAGTCATGGGTGTTCTGAAGTTTGGAGCATTTTACAACGTAGTGGGAAAGGAAGGCATCTACAGAGATGAAGCCGGGGCTAAGATTCATACAAGGAAAGTTGTGTATTAGAGAGGATTCAACTAGACAGCGACTGTTCGAGTTGGAAGTAGGGAAGACAGTTTTAGCAGAAGACCAGTCAATAGGATGGCCATGATCTCTGATGTGACAGAAAAGAGAATTGTTAGTGTCGGAAAGCCTAACACTATTTTTGTGCTCCCTAAGTCTGTCGGAAAGAGATCGACCAGTTTCTCCGAAGTACTGAAGAGGACAGGAGGAGCAAGAAATAGAGTAGACACCAGGAACATCTGTAGAGGGAGGAGAGGTATAAACGATATTAGTGCGAAGAGTGTTAGTCTGGCGGAAGGTAAGCTTGATGTCTAAGGGATGGAGAGAATTGTTGAGATTAGAAAGACTGGAAATGTAGGGAAGGCAGAGGATAGAAGAGTTCCCAGGAGTAGAGAGTTTGGGAGAGAAGAAATTACATTTAGCACGTGAGAGGGCAGAGTCTATGAAATGGAAAGGGTACCCAAGACAAGAAAACGAATTATGAAGAGTGGAAATTTCTGTTGGAAGGAACTGAGGATCGCAGATGCGGAGGGCACGGAGAAAGAGGGAGATAAGAACACTTTTCTTGACAGGGGAAGCATGATAGGAAAAGTAGTGAATGTACATGCCACTGTGCATAGGTTTTCGGTAAACGGAAAAGGAAAACCTGTATCTGAGCGGTGGACATGGACATCACGGAAAGGAAGCAAGGAATTAGATTCCCATTCAGCTTTAAACTTAATGGAAGGGGCAAGATTATTAAGAGCTTCAAGAAAAGGTTGGAAGAGACTGGAGTCATGAGGCCACAGAGCAAAGATGTCATCCACATAGTGGAGCCAGAGTGAAGGTTGCACATCGAGGGTAGGAAGAAGAACAGTCTCGAAGTATTCCATGTAAAGATTAGCAAGGACAGGAGAGATAGGAGAGCCCATAGCGACACCAAAGGTTTGAGAATAATATTTCCCTTGGAAGGAAAAGGAGTTAGAGTCCACACATAGGCAGATAAGATCAAGAAAGACATCAGTAGGTATAGGGAGATGTAGAAACTCTTCATGGGCCTTCTCTCTAAGGAAATCAAGGACATCATCAAGAGGGACATTGGTGAAGAGGGACTCAACATCAAGACTAAGCATCTTACAGGTTGGGAGAGAGCAAACCCGTTCAATGAAGTCTTGAGAGTGACGGAGGTGGGCAGGAGAAAAAGTACCAAGAAAGGAAGTGAGGGTTTTGGACAGCCAAGAAGCAAGAGAATAAGAGACAGAACCTCTAGAGGATATGATAGGACAAAGAGGAATATCAGGTTTATGAGTTTTGGGAAGGCCATAGAAATAGGGAAGAGAGGGACAGAAGACTCAAAACCGTTGAACAAGGTCAAAGTCAGGAGGACAGAGGTCGGAGAGAGTCCTTAGTTTCTTGTTGAAAGTTCTCTTGATGCGGTCAAGAGGGTTGGAAACGAGAGGAGTGTAGGTACATGAGTCAGAGAGCAGGACATCAGCTTTACAGAGGTAATCCTCATGATCAAGGATAACTACCGAATTACCTTTGTCAGAAGATAGTATGACAATGTTAGTGTTGGATTTAAGAGAAGAAAGGGCAAGTTGGTAATGGCGTGGAAGGTGGTGATTCTTAGAAAACAGACTAACAAGAGCAGGAAGGAGAGTGCCACGAAAAGTGGACGAGTCTGGAAGATTACAGGAGTGAGATTGACGAAAGGAATCAAAAGAGCTAATCAGGGCAATACCAGCGCGAGGAGTAGGCGAAGTGGCAAAGGAAAGGCCAAAACCAAGAAGTTCAAGCTCGTACTGAGAGAGTGAGACAGAAGACAAGTTAGTAACACAGTCAGTGAGGGAGAATTTAGACCAAGGGCTAGCTGAGATGAGACGTTGAAGTTTATTCTGTAGTTTGGAAGAATGAATTTGTGTATTCAGGCGAGCAGTGTCAAAGGCAATGGTAGAGAGAATTCCAAATTTTGCGGCCCCTTATGTTCATAGAGTTTTTACACAGTGAGATATGGACACAGGGTACACCAAAAAGACATCTGTGTCTTTTGTTATGGTCATGTGTCCTGTTAAGGTTGGTGAGGAGAAATTTTAGTGGAGGCTTTATGTTTGAGTGTGGTATTCTATATATGTAGTAGGCACATGAATAAGTATGGATGTTCTTTACAGTGAGCAGTTTTAGACTTCTAAATGTTGGTGGAGTATGGTGTTGGAAGTGGGAATCTTTTATCATTCTTACTGCAGCCTTTTGCTGGGTTATTAGTGGTCTTACGCAATTTAATGTTGTTAATCCCTATGTACAAATTCCATATGTGAGGTAAGAGTAGATGAGTGAATGATAAAATTCAAGGAGAGCTGATTGTGGAACATAGTACCATATATTTGACAGTATGTCTACTGTCTTAGAGAATTTCTTGGAAGTTTGTTGTATATGGGTCTGGAATTTGAGGCTTCTGCCAAAGGGGATTCCTAGGAATTTTCCCTCTGTGAATCTTGTGATGGGTGACTCGTTTAGCATTATGTTAAGTAGAACATTTGGAGCTCTGTTTCCAAACCGAATGAAATAGGTTTTGTCACTATTGAGGATAAGCTTATTAGTCATCACCCAGGTAGATATTTTCTGCAATTCAGCATTAACAATGTTGGCCAGTATGACTAGGTTTGGGTGAAAGAAGACGTATGTTGTGTCATCTGCAAATAATATGGGTTTCAGTAGTTGTGATGCATTCGGAAGATTGTTGATGTAAATGAGAAAGAGGAGTGGGCCAAGTACACTTCCTTGTGGGACACTGACTGTAATTGGTTGAGTGGAAGAGTTTACTCCATTTGTGTACACATATTAGCTTCTGTTTCTAAAGTATGACTTCAGGTAGTTGAGGGAGTGTCCTTTTATACCATAGTGTGTTAATTTAATGTGCAACAAATCATGGTCGACTGTATCAAAAGCTTTACGTAAATCAATGAAGATTCCCAGCGGGACTTCTTTCTTCTTGAGAGTGGTGTATATTAGTTCTAGCATTGTATAATAGCATCACTTGTGCTTTTATTAATCATGAATCCAAAATGACAGGGGTTTAGTATGTTATGTGAGATGAGGTAGGAATACGTAGATCTGTCTGTGAATTAATTTATCAAAGATTTTAGAGAGCAGAGATAAGTTAGATATTGGTCTATAGTTATTCAAGTCCACTTGATCACCTCCTTTTTGGATTGGGGTGACCCCTCGCTATTTTGAGAATTGCTGAGAAGGTGGCGGATTCAATGGATTTGTTAACCCTTTGACTGTTTCGGTCATATATATATGTCTTATGAGCCACCTTGTTTGACATATACATACTCATAAATTCTAGCGGCTTCAAATCAAGCAGGAGAAAGCTGGTAGGCCCACACATGAGAGAATGGGTCTGTATGGTTAGTGTGCACCATATGAAAAAAATTCTGCAGCAAGCAGTGCATAATGAGAAAAAAAACTTCAACCTTTTTTTTAATTAAAATGCTGAATTTGTGGTCTATTTTCGTATAGTATTTATGGTTGTATTCTCATTTTCTTGGTCTCATTTGATAGAATAGAATATATATTATAGAAATAGAGGTGATTTTGATTGGTTTTACTATAGAAAGAACCTTGAAATGGAGCTCAAAGTAGGGGAATTGCTTGATTTTTGCCTGTGTTCAAAAGTAAACATATGATGTCATTGTCCAATAAATGTCCAACTAGCCATTCTGATATGCACTCATGAATGGGTTGACATTATTTATACAATTGTTGCAATATTGCAGTAGTCTGCATAACAGTAAATCTTCTATTTTTGTTTGAATAAAAATTCAAAATAGAAAGCAAGAGTAATATCAGAGGGGCCTGGAGATGTGATTGATGAACAAAGAAAATGTTATTTTAGAGCGAGGAATGTCTGCATTGTTCATTCTGGACCCTATTTTGAAATTGTCATACTTTTTAATTTTCGTGCAATTGGCCAAATTGTAAATTCCTGACCATGTTATTGGGTAGTTGAAATTGGTAAATGGGGAGTTTCTTGTACTCATTTGATAGAAAAAATGGAGTTCTAAAGAAATAGCTATGAGTTTGGTCGATTGGAGCAATGGAATTAGACAAAAACAGGGCTAAAAGTGAACAAAATCACTGATTTATAAATATTGCTTAGGTCACTAACTTAGCGACAGCGTAATTCCATCAGTTTTCCATCAAATTTCGTTCTTTTGGTATCATTACAGCGGGAAAAGATTCTCTATCTTTTATAAAAAATTTTTTTTTTTTAAATTTTTGTGACACCAGAAGACACCTCAGGATTTGGGGTTGTGACAGTCAAGGTGTTAAAGAGTGTTGCAATAATTGGTGACAATACTTTTGAAGGTTTTTTTGTATATGAAAGTTGGTAAGTTATTTATTTCTCCTGCCTTGTTTTTAAGAGTGTTGATGATCAGCAAGACTTCTGTTGGGTTGGTTGGGGCTAGGAATAGTATATTTGGGTAGGTGCCCATGAAGTAGTAAGAGGTGTTTAATCTTGGGATTTTGCTCGCTAGATTCTTTCCTATGGTGGAAAAGAAAACATTGAGTCTGCTGTTCAGTTGGTGGGAGTAGGGGTTTGTCTGATTTTGTTAATTTGATTGTTTTATTTTAGTTCCTAGAATATCAGATTTGTTTTCCAGGTCTTTTTCATATCACCTTTTATGTTACATAATCTGTTCTCAAATTACAATTTTTTTGACCTTCTCATCAGGCTGGTAAGGATTGATGAGTAACGTTTAGAATGGTCTCTAGTTATTTGACCCATTCTGTACAGTTTTTCATATAGGTACTTTGTGTTAATGGATTTAAGGATGCTGGATGTTAGCCAGGGACTGTTCAGTCTCTTAACTGTGATCTGTTTAGTTTTTTAGGGCAATGCTTGTTATAGAGATAGTTTTTTTTTTTAAATTATTAATACATTCATTTGTATCTGTATATGTGTCAAGCTCATTATGCCAGTCGATGTTATTCATAGCTGTTATAAAGTTATGAACAGCTTCTCGGTGTTGAAGAATTTAAAAAAAAATCATTACCATCTTTTTCCGATGGTAATGATACCAAAAGTATAAAATTTAATGGAAAACATATGGAATTACACTCTTGCAAATTTAGCAGTCACGATGTTATTGATGCATCAGCAATTTCACCCACTTTAAGCTCTCTCTTCTATTGGTCCTTGTTCGACTAACATCTGCTGGTGTCTTATCAACACCTCCCTCTTTTTGTTTCTGGTTGTGTTCATCGTTTAGACTCTGTTTTGGTAGAGTATGTTTTTGGTAGTGAGACGAAACATTTTTCTCGTAACTCTGTGTAACTCTGTTCACAGAGCATAGCCTAGACTTAGTGATTTTCTACGTTTTACTGAGGGTGTGTGCACTGTCGTAGTCGGGGATTTGGTTATGCTGAACCTACATTCAGTATTAAAGGAGTTTTATGCCTTTTATGGAGGATCTGTTGAAGGTCCCCAGTTAAGGTTGTTATTTTGTCTTCTTGTTCCTGACAACGTGTTGCTCCTGCTTGTATCTTTATTGCTCTTGATGAATGGTTGCCGTGCTGTTCAAGCAAGCTGTTCTGATTGCCAGGTTGGTCAGGAAGATAGATTATTTGAGGACGTTTAGTCAGTTGCTGGTTAAGTCGAGTCGAATCTTGAGACATAGCAGACTACTTGGAGCACATACATACACACATTCTTACACACTCACTTGTATATAAATTAGTACAGTAGGCCCCCAGTTATCGGCCATTCCTGTTATCGGCCAACTCGGTTATAGGCCGGTTTTTCTGGTTCTGGTTATCGGCCATTATTTTGCTTATCGGCCGTATGGGATGCTGGGATGTGTCAACCCACCCACTGCCACTGCAGCCAGTCTGGCTGTGCCTCTGGGAGAGACGTGTAAATTCTAGCACCTTCAAATCAATCGGAAAAAGGCTGGTAGGCCTGCATATGATAGAACGAGTCTGCATGGTAAGTCTGCACAGTAAGAAAAAATCTAACCACCTGCATTGCATTGTTTGTGGGAGTGGTAATTCAATGCGCCTTTGTCACCAAGCCAAGCGGTAAGGAATGCCTCACTCTCCGTCAGTGTTGGTGGTGGGGAATGCAGTAGGGGGGAACAAGGCAGTGTGGGTGGTGGGGAAAGGAGCATGGGTTTGTGTAAACAACATGGCTGGCTGGCAGGCTGGCCAGCTGGCTGGTGAGCTGGCTGGCTGTCTCTCTCTCTCTGTGTCTCTGTCTGTCTGTCAGTCTGTCTGTGTGTGTCTCTCTCTCTGGCTCTCTCTCCCTCTCTGGCTCTCTCTCTCTGGCTCTCTCTCTCTCTCTGTCTCTCTCTCTCTCTCTCTGTCTCTCTCTCTCTCTCTGTCTTTCTCTCTCTCTCTCTCTCTGTCTCTCTCTCTCTGTCTCTCTCTCTCTGTCTCTCTGGCTCTCTCTCTCTCTCTCTGGCACTCTCTCTCTGGTGCTCTCTCTCTGGCGCTCTCTCTCTGGCGCTCTCTCTCTGGCGCTCTCTCTCTGGCACTCTCTCTCTGGCGCTCTCTCTCTCTCTCTCTCTCTCTCTCTCTCTCTCTCTCTCTCTCTCTCTCTCTCTCTCTCTCTCTCTCTCTCTCTCTCTCTCTCTCTCTCTCTCTCTCTCTCTCTCTCTCTCTCTCTCTCTCTCTCTCTCTCTCTCTCTCTCTGGCTCTCTCTCTGGCTCTCTCTCTGGCTCTCTCTCTCTCTCTCTCTCTCTCTCTCTCTCTCTCTCTCTCTCTCTCTCTCTCTCTCTCTCTCTCTCTCTCTCTCTCTCTCTCTCTCTCTCTCTCTCTCTCTCTCTCTCTCTCTCTCTCTCTCTCTTCTCTCTCTCTCTCTCTCTCTCTCTCTCTCTCTCTCTCTCTCTCTCTCTCCTCTCTCTCTCTCTCTCTCTCTCGCTCTCACTCTCTCTCTCTCTTTCGCTCTGGCTCTCTATCTCTCTCTCTCCTCTCTCTCTCTCTCTCTCTCTCTCTCTCTCTCTCTCTCTCTCTCTCTCTCTCTCACACACACACACAGGCACACGTAAATACAATTATACATAGTGTAAACAACCTAGGATAACCCAAAAAATCCAGGCTGGCAAATAATAAGTATCAGACTCAGATGTGACTACTGCCTTGAGTGTAAAACATGTTGGTTCACTAGTGGCTCTCTGAGACAGAGAGACAGAAAGAGAAGCTGACAGACAGACAAACAGAAAGAGAATCTATACCTGGCTTCTCCAATGAGCATATTGTTGGAGTCATTATATGAGTCAAGAGCCTTCAGTGATGAAAAAAAAAACGTAGAATCAGTAATGATGATAGAGTCAAGCTCAGTGTCACAGGTTAGCTTTAGTGCCATTAGGATTGCCAATAATTCAGTTTGCATTGTAGATGCCCTGTTGTTAATTCTTATGCCTAACTCAACAAATTTATTATTGTTCTTAACTAGGGAGGTGGCAACAAGAGCAGATGCAGCCCTGCCAGAAGACTCCTGATCCATCAGTGTATATAATGTGTGATAACTTATTACTACCAACTAGGTGAGAAATTTCTTCTTGAGCAGTTGCTTTAACAAGTGATATAAGGAAGGGATTACTAGCAATGAGCTAGGTATGTGATATTAATGCAGGTATGTGATATTAATGATATTAATATTAATGCAGGTATGTGATATTAAATGAACACATCTTCCATGGAGGGGTGAAATGCTCTTGTTGTCTACAGTGATACAGTTCATGCAGGATATAAAACTTAATGCATTGCATGTTTTCACAATCCATTTAGATCTGTGTGTATTTACCTCTAGACACTTGGTAAGATGCATTGTGACAGTGTCTGGTTCATTTCTTAACATTCTAATACCAAGTACAGTGTTAATCTCAACAATCCTATCACTGATACTAGAAATACCAAGCTCCTTCCTCATATTAAGAACCTTTGTAGATTTGGGACACCCAAGAATAATTCTGAGAGCTTCATTTTGCATTAACTCCAAGGGTCAGAGAAAACTTTCTCTAGCTAATATCAATATGGGAGAAGCATAATCAATTAAGGACCTAACATAGGCTATGTACATCATTCTCACGATTCTCACATTAGCACCATAGTTGGGGTTATACCCAGCAACAGCTTTGAGAGCATTTAGCCTTTCATTCCATTTCTTATTTAGTTGTGATATAGTGGATTTGTTAAAGGGGGCATCTACACCAAGATATCTGTAAGTTTTAACGTGGCTAATGTTTTCACCCTGCAAATAGATGGGTGGGGGATGTCGTTTGCTTGTTAATATCTTTGTTTTAGAGGAAGATGTTATGAGGCCTAGTTGATTACAAATTGCTTGAACTTCATTAAGAATGGCACTCATCTTCTTATGCCCTGTTGTATGTATCATGATGTCATCAGCATAGATTATAGCTATATGTTTAGGTGAGGCAGGTAGAGCATTTAGGAGAGCATTGATCAGAATATTAAATAGCATGGGACTAAGAACTCCTCCCTGTGGTATACCTAGAGACATGTCTTTCGACTCGCTTCTAAAGCCTTGACAGAGGACAGAGGATACTCTATTTGACAGGTATCCTATTATCCAGCAGAGTAAGCTACCACCAATATTCATTTTGGCTGGTTCATGTAGTATAACGGTTCTGTTCGCAATATCAAATACAGATTTTAGATAAAAAAAAGTGGTAAAACTTGTAGAGGTGTCTGCAGTGAGAATGGTGGAAATACAGTTGTGCACACTTTTACCTTTCATGAACCCATAGAGGTAGGGGGAAAGTTGGTGTCTGATTCTGTAGTTCAGTCTGTTAAGTATCATTCTTTCAAAAGTTTTACAAAGACAACTAGTTAAGGAGATCAGTCTAAATGTATCAGGCTGCTGGGGCTTAGGGATAGGCACAGTGACACTATTGGTCCAGAAAGCAGGAAGAACTCCTTCAATGTAACTGGTATTATACAGTGCCAACAAAGGGTTTTTATTCACATGCCTTAAAGTTCTGAGAATATCATAGGTTATACCATTGTCTCCAGGAGCAGTTGATCGACCTTTAGTTAATGCATTATCTAATTCATACTCGATAAAGAGGCAATCACTCTCATCAATATTTTGGCTCATAAAATTAATCAGTTTCAACATTTCTTCAGAAGTACTCTCTAAATTTTTTCTAATATGAGATGCCTGGATGTTTTAGACCACTCATTTATGAGGTCATTTGCTTTTTCAAGAGGAAAGGGAAGAGCAACATTGCCAGTCTTCTTCCTGGTTATTAAAATAACCAGGTGGACCTATTTAATCCACTAACAAATTGTTTGCATTCCTGTTGCCTAAGTTCTTACTTTCTATTCCTTGCATTTGTTAGTGCAGCTTGGAATGTTCTGAGCAGGTCTGGGGTTCTAGCTATAGTAGTAGTTTAATAAGTGCTTATAACTCATAAATACCTTATAAGGTACTTCTCCAGCTGTTTATGGGTGACCAAAATCCTCCTGCCCAGGGTGCAGCGGGACATCGACGTCTTGCTTGGGTTCAGTGTCTTGATGAGGCTGACAAAGGTGGGGGATTCCACTATATGCAGCGATAGTATGTTTACCTGGAGTTTACCTGCAGAGGGTTTCGGGGATCAACATTCCCGTAGCTCGGTCTGAGACCAGGCCTCATGTTGCAGACATAATAGACAAAATAGTCATCCAGGTAGAGCCACAGGTTCTGCGACTCCTAGCCCTCAGCCTGAGTGGCCTCTGCTTCATCCACAGCCGCTGCAGACTCCTCAACAACACCCTCAGGTGGAACAGAAACGTCTTCCCTGTTCATAACAATAAGTGACAATGCACCCTGGTGATCGCTGACACTGTAGGACTATAAAAATGTTGCTCAGATGCTGCTGCTGCGTTTACAAGTCACGTTTACATGTAGTTAGCCAATAGTATGCCTGACTGACTATTGGAGAAATGCCTACAACAGACAGGAACAAACATGTATGCCATTGAAAAGGCTTTGCTTTCTGACTACCAACAATGTATGAATTTCTTTTTTAGCAGACTCAAAGTGAGCGAAACTTTAGCAGAAGCTAATTGGTTCACTTACGGTTCTTAAAGTTAGCAGAAATGCTAATATTTTTATTATTATCACACTGGCCGATTCCCACCAAGGCAGGGTGGCCCGAAAAAGAAAAACTTTCACCATCATTCACTCAATCACTGTCTTGCCAGAAGGGTGCTTTACACTACAGTTTTTAAACTGCAACATTAACACCCCTCCTTCAGAGTGCAGGCACTGTACTTCCCATCTCCAGGACTCAAGTCCGGCCTGCCGGTTTCCCTGAACCCCTTCATAAATGTTACTTTACTCACACTCCAACAGCACGTCAAGTATTAAAAACCATTTGTCTCCATTCACTCCTATCAAACACGCTCACGCATGCCTGCTGGAAGTCCAAGCCCCTCTCACACAAAATCTCCTTTACCCCCTCCCTCCAACCTTTCCTAGGCCGACCCCTACCCCGCCTTCCTTCCACTGCAGACTAATACACTCTTGAAGTTATTCTGTTTCGCTCCATTCTCTCCACATGTCCGAACCACCTCAACAACCCTTCCTCAGCCCTCTGGACAACAGTTTTAGTAATCCTGCACCTCCTCCTAACTTCCAAACTGCGAATTCTCTGCACTATATTCACACCACACATTGCCCTCAGACATGACATCTCCACTGCCTCCAGCCTTCTCCTCGCTGCAACATTCATCACCCATGCTTCACACCAATATAAGAGCGTTGGTAAAACTATACTCTCATACATTCCCCTCTTTGCCTCCAAGGACAAAGTTCTTTGTCTCCACAGACTCCTAAGTGCACCACTCACCCTTTTCCCCTCATCAATTCTATGATTCACCTCATCTTTCATAGACCCATCCACTGACACGTCCACTCCCAAATATCTGAATACATTCACCTCCTCCATACTCTCTCCCTCCAATCTGATATCCAATCTTTCATCACCTAATCTTTTTGTTATCCTCATAACCTTACTCTTTCCTGTTTTCACTTTCAATTTTCTTCTTTTGCACACCCTACCAAATTCATCCACCAATCTCTGCAACTTCTCTTCAGAATCTCCCAAGAGCACAGTGTCATCAGCAAAGAGCAACTGTGACAACTCCCACTTTATGTGTGATTCTTTATCTTTTAACTCCACGCCTCTTGCCAAGACCCTCGCATTTACTTCTCTTACAACCCCATCTATAAATATATTAAACAACCACGGTGACATCACACATCCTTGTCTAAGGCCTACTTTTACTGGGAAATAATTTCCCTCTTTCCTACATACTCTAACTTGAGCCTCACTATCCTCGTAAAAACTCTTCCCTGCTTTCAGTAACCTACCTCCTACACCATACACCTGCAACATCTGCCACATTGCCCCCCTATCCACCCTGTCATACGCCTTTTCCAAATCCATAAATGCCACAAAGGCCTCTATAGCCTTATCTAAATACTGTTCACTTATATGTTTCACTGTAAACACCTGGTCCACACACCCCCTACCTTTCCTAAAGCCTCCTTGTTCATCTACTATCCTATTCTCCGTCTTACTCTTAATTCTTTCAATAATAACTCTACCATACACTTGGCCAGGTATACTCAACAGACTTATCCCCCTATAATTTTTGCACTCTCTTTTATCCCCTTTGCCTTCATACAAAGGAACTGTGCATGCTCTCTGCCAATCCCTAGGTACCTTACCCTCTTCCATACATTTATTAAATAATTGCACAAACCACTCCAAAACTATATCCCCACCTGCTTTTAACATTTCTATCTTTATCCCATCAAGCCCGGCTGCCTTACCTCCTTTCATTTTACCTACTGCCTCACGAACTTCCCCCACACTCACAACTGGCTCTTCCTCACTCCTACAAGATGTTCCTCCTTGCCCTATACACAAAATCACAGCTTCCCTATCTTCATCAACATTTAACAATTCCTCAAAATATTCCCTCCATCTTCCCAATACCTCTAACTCTCCGTTTAATAACTCTCCTTTCCTATTTTTAACTGACAAATCCATTTGTTCTCTAGGCTTTCTTAACTTATTAATCTCACTCCAAAACTTTTTCTTATTTTCAACAAAATTTGTTGATAACATCTCACCCACTCTCTCATTTGCTCTCTTTTTACATTGCTTCACCACTTTTTCTCCATATACTCTTCCCTCCTTGCATCACTTCTACTTTGTAAAAACTTCTCATATGCTAACTTTTTCTCCCTTACTACTCTCTTCACATCATCATTCCACCAATCGCTCCTCTTCCCTCCCGCACCCACTTTCCTGTAACCACAAACTTCTGCTGAACACTCTAGCACTACATTTTTAAACCTACCCCATATCTCTTCGACCCCATTGCCTATGCTCTCATTAGCCCATCTATCCTCCAATAGCTGTTTATATCTTACCCTAACTGCCTCCTCTTTTAGTTTATAAACCTTCACCTCTCTCTTCCCTGATGCTTCTATTCTCCTTGTATCCCATCTACCTTTTACTCTCAGTGTAGCTACAACTAGAAAGTGATCTGATATATCTGTGGCCCCTCTATAAACATGTACATCCTGAACTCTACTCAACAGTCTTTTATCTACCAATACATAATCCAACAAACTACTGTCATTTCGCCCCACATCATATCTTGTATACTTATTTATCCTCTTTTTCTTAAAATATGTATTACCTATAACTAAACCCCTTTCTATACAAAGTTCAATCAAAGGGCTCCCATTATCATTTACACCTGGCACCCCAAACTTACATACCACACCCTCTCTAAAAGTTTCTCCTACTTTAGCATTCAGGTCCCCTACCACAATTACTCTCTCACTTGGTTCAAAGGCTCCTATACATTCACTTAACATCTCCCAAAATCTCTCTCTCTCCTCTGAATTCCTCTCTTCTCCAGGTGTATACACGCTTATTATGACCCACTTCTCGCATCCAACCTTTACTTTAATCCACATAATTCTTGAATTTACACATTCATATTTTCTTTTCTCCTTCCATAACTGATCATTCAACATTACTGCTACCCCTTCCTGTGCTCTAACTCTCTCAGATACTCCAGATTTAATCCCATTTATTACCCCTCACCGAAACTCCCCTACCCCCTTCAGCTTTGTTTCGCTTAGGACCAGTACATCCAACTTCTTTTCATTCATAACATCAGCAATCATCTGTTTCTTGTAATCCGCACTACATCCACGCACATTTAAGCATCCCAGTTTTATAGAGTTTTTCTTCTTCTCTTTTTTAGTAAATGTCTACAGGAGAAGGGGTTACTAGTCCATTGCTCCCGGCATTTTAGTCGCCTCATACGACACGCATGGCTTACGGAGGAAAGATTCTTTTCCACTTCCCCATGGACAATAGAAGAAATAAAGAAGAACAAGAGCTATTTAGAAAAAGGAGAAAAACCTAGATGTATGTATATATATATGCATGTGCATGTCTGTGAAGTGTGACCAAAGTGTAAGTAGGAGTAGCAAGATATCCCTGTTATCTAGCATGTTTATGAGACAGAAAAAGAAATGCTAATCCGCTTGACAAATAGTTAGTTCCACTATTAGCGGTTAGTGGATTAGCAGAGCTGTGCCCACCACTGGTTAATACTAATGTTTACAGACTACTTAGGAATTAAAAGTAGGTTAATGAGTAGTTTTATGTTAACAAACTGGCCATATCCCACTGTGTCAGGGCGCCCTAAAAATAAATGAAAGTTTTTCTTTTTAAATTTAGTGTTGTTATTCTTCTTGGCTCTTGAGCTAAGTTCGAAGTGTAGTATTGAGTAGGTAGTATTGAGTAGGCATTAAAAATAGTACAAACAAGGAGATAATATTTTCTTTAAGGTTGAATTATGATTGCAAGTAATGAGAATAAGAATATGTATAGAGAGTTATTTACATGTTTGTGGTTGAGTGAGTGTTAAACATTTTTAACATATTAAATTGGTGGTTTTAACATAATACATTGTTTCTACAGAAATGGGTGGTAATGCAGATTTTGTTGTAAGTATATTGTTATTGAAGGTATACAAACACAAGAATAAGAGTACAGTGGTACCCCAAGTTTTGGCCATAATTTGTTCCAGAAGGCTGAGTGCCGTTACTGAACGAATTTGTTCCCATAAGGAATAATGTAAATTAGATTAGTCCTTTTCTGACCCCCAGAAATACACTTACAATAGCACTTACAATAATACATCTACATAATTGTTCGAGTTGGGAGCTGTACGAAACTCAGGGTACCACTGTATTGATGCTTATTAACATATTTATGGTTAAGCAAATTGTTAAGCACATTTAACACATTAACCCTTTGACTGTTGCAGGCCTCTTTCTGAAACTATCATTCTATGTCGCAAAATATTCGAAAAAAAAAGAAAAAATTTTTTATGAGTGTTTTAGTCCAAAAAAAATTTTTTTGCCATCAGTACTTACCGTGATATAGAGGCGTGAAGTTTGCAGAAAATAAGCCGTGTATGGCAACAGCGGCGACTGTCGCTCACCCGGTAAACTTTGGTTTACTTGTATTTGAAGTTTTTTTTTTTTCACTATTTTATTTTTTCACATAACTTATGTGGCCTGTGAGACAAAAGTAAGGTGCAATGTACATATATGCACTCGTTGTATACAACAGAATAAGCACACAAACATGATTATCAATATATTGTTTACAAAACTTGTTTACAAAAACAAACAATACAAAAAATTTTTTACTACTATTGTTCTATAATATATATACCAATGTACAGTCACCGAACATATTCCTAGAAGTTCTGCAGCTTGTGGAACTCTTTGAAATATGTTTTCATACACAATGGTGTTTTACACTCCTCACACATAAAACGAGTGTGTCTGCATTTTTGTGGACTTTTTTTTTATGTGCAAAGACAAAACACCTCCTCTAAGCAGTTTTCTTCAAAGTATTAGCAGGCAGTTGATTATGTAGTTATCCTAGGTAAATGGTCGTGTGTCATCATTCCTTCCTTCCTGCATTTGTTTCGTACCTTCCTACCTTCCTGCGTTCCTTTCCTAACTTCCTGCATTCCTTTCCTACCTTCCTGCATTCCTTTCCTATCTTCCTGCATTCCTTTCCTATCTTATTTCCTACCTTCCTGCATTCCTTTCCTACCTTCCTGCATTCCTTTCCTACCTTCCTGCAATCCTTTCCTACCTACCTTCCTGCATTCGTTTTCTACCTTCCTTCCTACATTCCTTCATCTTTCCTTACTTTTTTCCTTCCTTTCATCTCATCCTTCCTTCATTCCTGCCTTCCATTCTTCCCTCCTCCTGGTTTCTATAATATATTTTATTTATTTATTTATTTATTTATTAACAATTTGAGCACACATACAGAGGTACAAAAAAATACAGATAAGAGCAGCATGCCAAAGCCACTTATACTATGCATAGCATTTTGAGCTGGCTTAAAATTAACTTACGATTAACTAAGCAATGATGAAATCAGTGATAAAACATTAATGTAAACAGATTACTATAAAGCACAAGTGAGTATTACAAAGACAGGTCATATGGTTGCATGCATTGTTGTACATTCAGTCGTATGGAGTATTCCGTTAGATTGGGTATTAGGTTTAACATTTATGTGATATAATTGTGAGAAACATTTAAGATATACAATTTATAAGGTTCAGTTATTCAGTATTTATTTGATTTTGGGTGAGTAAGTGATCTTTGAGAAGAGAATTGAATTTATAAACAGGTAGTGTTTCTTTTATATTTACAGGTAATGAATTCCAGATTTTAGGGCCTTTTATGTGCATTGAGTTTTTGCATAGTGTGAGATGGACACGAGGAACATCAAAGAGTGATCTGTGCCTTGTGTTATGGTCATGTGTTCTGTTGAGGTTGGCAAGGAGATGTTTGAGGGGAGGGTTAATATCAGAGTTAAGTGTTCTATGTATGTAATAGGTGCAGTAATAAGTATGGATGTTTTGTATGGTGAGTAGGTTTAGTGTATTGAATATTGGTGGAGTGTGCTGCCTGTAGTGAGAATTTGTTATCATTCTAACTGCAGCCTTTTGTTGGGTAATTAGTGGTCTGAGATGGTTACTTGTTGTTGAGCCCCATGCACAAATTCCATAGGTGAGATAGGGGTAAATAAGAGAGTGATATAGGGCCAGGAGGGCTGACTGTGGAGCATAGTACCGTATCTTCGATAGTATGCCTACAGTCTTGGAAATTTTCTTAGAAATTTGTTGTATATGTGTATGAAATTTGAGTCTATTATCAAGGTGGATTCCTAAGAATTTTCCCTCTGTTAGCTTTGTGATAGGTGATCTGTTTATCATTATCTTAAGAGGGACATCTGTTGCTCTGTTACCAAACTGAATGAAGTAGGTTTTGTCAATGTTTAGTGTAAGTTTGTTAGTCCTCATCCAGGTAGATATTTTCTGTAATTCGGTATTTACAGTATTGGCTAGCGTGACTGGGCTCGGGTGGGAGAAGACGTATGTAGTGTCATCTGCAAATAGTGTGGGTTTGAGTAATTGCGAAGCATTTGGTAGGTCATTTATGTACAGGAGAAAGAGAAGAGGGCCAAGGACACTTCCCTGTGGGACACCAACTGTAATTGGTTGTGCAGAAGAATTTGCCCCATTTGCATACACATATTGGCTTCTGTTGCTGAGGTATGACTTGAGGTAGTTGAGGGAGTGCCCTCTTATACCATAGTGTGACAATTTTACGTGGAGCAAGTCATGGTCAACTGTATCAAAAGCTTTACGTAAGTCAATGAAGATCCCCAGTGGGACTTCTTTTTTCTCTATTGCAGTGTATATATGTTCTAGCATGTGTATAATAGCATCATTAGTATTTTTATTAGGCCTGAATCCAAATTGGCAGGGGTTGAGTATGTTTTGGGAGATAAGGTAGGAGTAGATTCGTTTATGAATTAATTTTTCGAAGATTTTTGAGAGAGGGTGTAAGTTGGATATTGGCCTATAGTTATTCAACTCTGTTTGGTCTCCTCCTTTGTGGATCGGGGTGACCCTTGCTATTTTGAGTACTGTAGGGAAGGTGGAGGATTCAATGGATTTGTTAAAGATTGTTGCAATGATTGGTGATAGCACTTTTGACACTTTTTTGTATATAAAGGGTGGTAAGGTATTTAAATCTCCTACCTTGTTTTTTAGTGTGTTGATAATAAGGGAGACTTCGTATGGGTTAGTCGGAGCTAGGAACAGTGTGTTCGGGTAGTTGCCGGTGAGGTAGTCATTTGGTGGGGTATCTGAGCTTGGGATTTTATTGGCAAGGTTTTGTCCTATAGTGGAGAAGAAATCATTGAGTCTGTTTGCTGTTTCTGTTGGTGGGAGTTGGGGTTCATCTGATTTTGCTAATTTTATTTCGCTATTTCGTGATATCTTTTTTGTTCCTAGAATTTCTGATAGGGTTTTCCAGGTCTTTTTTATATCACCTCGTAAGTTGGATAATCTGTTCTCGTAATACAATTTTTTTGCCCTTCTTATCAGGCTGGTTAGGATTGAGTAACGTTTTGTTTGGTCTCTGGTTATGTGACCCATTCTGTACTGTTTTTCATATTGGTGTTTTGTATTTATGGATTTGAGAATGCTGGGTGTTAGCCAGGGACTGTTCAGTCTCTTAGCTGTCATCTGTTTAGTTTTTTTAGGGCAGTGCTTGTTATAGAGGTATTGGGTCTTTTTTAGAAAATTATTAATACATTCGTCAATATCTGTATAGATTTCTAGCTCAGTGTGCCAGTCAATATTTGCTACTGCTGTTGTGAAGTTATTAATGGCTGCCTCATTGTGAAGTCTGAAGGTGACTTTAGTAGTGTCTTGGGGTAATTTACCAAGAGTTGTTATGAGGAAAGTAGGGTAGTGGTCTGTGGTATTATCTGTAATTATGCCTGATTTTAAAGGGGATATGGTGTTGGTCCAGATGTGGTCAAGTAGGGAAACACTAGTCTCTGTAACTCTTGTAGGTTTTGTTACTGTTGGTAGCAACATACAGTTACTCACTGTGTTTGTGAATTCAGTAACGTGTGGGTCCTGGTCTTGCAGGAGATTTATATTGAAGTCACCTGAGAGTAGTAAGTGATCTTTGTTCATGTGTGCATCAGTTATCATACTTCCTAGGTTTTGACTAAATTGGCTATTGTTTGACTGTGGAACTCTGTAGATGTTTATCAATGTGAGAGGTTTTTGTAGGTATTTGGATTTGAATTTGGCTATTATATATTCCCCATGTTCATCCCTTGTGCAAGTATTAGTGATACATTCTAGTTGGTCTGAGTAGTATATGGCTGTGCCACCCCCTTGTTGGTCTGGCCTACAGTTGTGTATGGCTGTGTAACCAGGAATGGCATAGACATCTGTACTATCAGGCTTTAGCCAGGTTTCAGTTAGTGTAATGATGGACATATTGGCATGTAAGGAATTTAGTAATGCTATGAGGTCATCGTAATGCTTGCTTAAAGATCTGATATTGTAGTTAAAGATAGTTATGTTGTTGTTGGCACTGAGAAGTGCCTTTGATTGTTCTGCAGTGTAGTAATTACAGTAACTGTTTGATTCATTTAAGTCATTAAATAAGAGGTTGGTATCAGGATCAATGCTTGTAATCATAAGATTTGTAGTGAATCTATAGTTAGAATTAAGTATAAAACAAAGTAAATAGTCTTAAGCTAAAAAATAGCACCTGAATTATTTAACAAATGTAAAATAATGAGCTAAGGTAGTTTTTTTTTTTTAAGCTAAAATAAAGGAGACAATATATAGTCACTATTTTCATATAACTTCTATTATCTTCATTCAGCAAGCTTGTCTTGTGTGGGAGTGTGTGGCTTATAATTGTTTTGAGTCAGGAGTTGGCAGCTGTCAAAATGACAAATTATCTCATTACTCACTCCCCCTACTGCCTGTCAAAACAATGGGGTCAGATGCTGCTTCCCCTCCATTCTTTCTAATTATCTTTCTCCCTCATTCTATCTCTTTCAATCTGTCTCTCTCTTTCTGTCTATCTCTGTCTCACAGGTACACATAAATACAAGTATACAGAGTGTAAATTACCTAGGATAACCCAAAAAATCCAGACAAAGTGCTATACTCTGCTTGAAGATGTGAGTAAAGGTGATGATGACACAGTCTTGTGGCTCTCTCTGAGACAGAGAGCTAGACGGATAGACAGGGAGCTTCACAGACAGACAAATAGACAGACAGAAATGTTTTAGTACCAGCAAAAACAAAGGGAGGGGGATGGTCATCTAATCTTTTCTTATCAGCTGCACCCTCCCCCACCCTCATTTACGCTCATCAAACGTCAGCTCTTATCAGATGTCATCTCCCTTTATCTTGTCACTGTCATGGGGTGGACTTTTTTTTTCTTGCTTCAAGGGAACATTATTACATCTTCTTCTTCTTCTTAAGAACATAAGAAAGGAGGATCACTGCAGCAGGCCTGTTGGCCCATGCTCGGCAGGTCCTTTACAATTCATCCCACTAACGAAACATTTTCCCAACCCAATCCTCAATGCTACCCAAGAAATAAGCTCTGATAACTCTATCCATGAATGGACTTATAAAGGATGAGGTTAATCATAGAATTGATGAGGGAAAAAAGGTGAGTGGTGCATTGAGGTATATGTGGAGTCAAAAAATATTATCTATGGAGGCAAAGAAGGGAATGTATGAAAGTATAGTAGTACCAACACTCTTATATGGATGTGAAGCTTGGGTGGTAAATGCAGCAGCGAGGAGACGGTTGGAGGCAGTGGAGATGTCCTGTCTAAGGGCAATGTGTGGTGTAAATATTATGCAGAAAATTCGGAGTGTAGAAATTAGGAAAAGGTGTGGAGTTAATAAAAGTATTAGTCAGAGGGCAGAAGAGGGGTTGTTGAGGTGGTTTGGTCATTTAGAGAGAATGGATCAAAGTAGAATGACATGGAAAGCATATAAATCTATAGGGGAAGGAAGGCGGGGTAGGGGTCGTCCTCGAAAAGGTTGGAGAGAGGGGGTAAAGGAGGTTTTGTGGGCAAGGGGCTTTGACTTCCAGCAATCGTGCGTGAGCGTGTTAGATAGGAGTGAATGGAGATGAATGGTACTTGGGACCTGACGATCTGTTGGAGTGTGAGCAGGGTAATATTTAGTGAAGGGATTTAGGGAAACTGGTTATTTTCATATAGTCGGACTTGAGTCCTGGAAATAGGAAGTACAATGCCTGCACTTTAAAGGAGGGGTTTGGGATATTGGCAGTTTGGAGGGATATGTTGTGTATCTTTATACGTATATGCTTCTAAACTGTTGTATTCTGAGCGCCTCTGCAAAAACAGTGATAAGATGTGAGTGTGGTGAAAGTGTTGAATGATGATGAAAGTATTTTCTTTTTGGGGATTTTCTTTCTTTTTTGGGTCACCCTGCCTCGGTGGGAGACGGCCGACTTGTTAAAAAAAAAAAAAAAAAATCTGTCCACTCACTTGCAAGTCTCATTCAAATCCAACCCCTCTCACTCATATGTTTATCCAACCTAAATTTGAAACTACCCAATGTCCTAGCCTCAATAAGCCAACAAGGTAGACTGTTCCACTCATCAACTACCCTATTTCCAAACCAATACTTTCCTATGTCCTTTCTAAATCTAAACTTATCTAATTTAAATCCATTACTGCTGGTTCTCTCTTGGAGAGATATCCTCAAGACCTTATTTATATCCCCTTTATTTATACCCAACTTCCACTTATACACTTCGATCATGTCTCCCCTCATTCTTCGTCTAACAAGTGAATGTAATTTAAGAGTCTTCAATCTTTCTTCATAAGGAAGATTTCTAATGCTATGTATTAATTTAGTCATTCTACGCTGAATGTTTTCTAATGAATTTATGTCCATTCTGTAATATGGAGACCAGAACTGAGCTGCATAATCTAAGTGAGGCCTTACTAATGATGTATAAAGCTGCAGTATAACCTCTGGACTTCTGTTGCTTACACTTCTTGATATAAATCCCAATAATCTATTTGCCTTATTACGTACGCTTAGGCATTGCTGTCTTGGTTTAAGGTTGCTACTTACCATAACCCCCAAATCCTTTTCGCATTCTATACTGCTAAGTTCAACCTTATTAAGCTGGTAGGTGCTAGGGTTATGAACATTTCCGAGCTATAGAACTTTACATTTATCTACATTGAACTGGATCTGCTACTTTTCTGACCACGAATTGAGTTTGTCTGAATCCTCCTGAAGTTGTGAAACATCAACGTCTGAATTGATTATCCTACCTATCTCCGTGTCATCAGCAAATTTGCTTATGTCACTAGTAATTCTCTCGTTAAGGTCATTTATATATATTATAAACAACAGTGGGCCTAAAACTGATCCCTGCGGAACGCCACTTGTTACAGATCCCCACTCGGATTTAACCCCATTTATGCACGCTCTCTGCTTCCTATTAGTGAGCCATGACTAGATCCATGACAGCATTTTTCCCCCAATACCATGAGCAGCCACTTTCTTCAACAGTCTCTGATGTGGTACTCTATCAAAAGCCTTACTAAAATCTAAATAGACAATATTGAATTCTTTATCCTGATTAACGGCCTCAAAAACTTTGTATGTAAAGTAAAAGGACACAAGTGCAACTAATGTGACATTTTATTGTGGCAATGTTTCGCTCTCCAGTAGCTTTATCAAGTCATTACAAACAATACATGGACACAGAGGGTATATAAAGGCTCAGAGTGAGGTGCAATACTAGTGAGGTACCATCTCGATGCTCACTAGTGGTAGTAGTAGTAGTAGTAGTAGTGACAAAAGTAATACAATATGGTAGAGCAATTAATTCATACATGAGTAAAAGGATATAAAAGCTATTACTTGGGTAACATAATAATAGGTTGGACAAATATAGACTGGAAAGAGGCAGGTTGTTTCAGTGTTCGCTCTCTGTAAAGTGCTTTGTGTAGTATAACAGGAGAGACTATGTGATGGCAGGGTTTACTGTTTTCAGGAGGATTCTTGCTAAGACTTCGGAGATGGTGAAGCTGCCGTTGTTTTGTTTAATTGTTTTCGAAACAGCGATCAGTGCTGATTCGAGGCACTAGGGTCTGCGGAAATTAGTTTCTTTGATCACTAATTGGGCGTCTCTGAATTTCATGAGATGATTGGTGGAATTTCGGTGTTGTACACAGGCGTTGTTCAAGTTATCGTTCCTACATGCGTAAATGTGTTTATTGAAGCGGGTGTCGAGGTTTCTTGCTGTTTCACCTACGTAAATCTTGTCACAGCCTCCACAGGGTACAGTGGACCACCGCATACCGGACGCCTTGCATAACGGACAATCCGCATACCGGACGCTTTGATAGCTAAAATTTTGCCTCGCATACCGCCCAAAAACCCGCTCAGCGCCCTTCGTCCGAGACGCGTCCAATGTGCGGCCTGAACCATGCTCACATGTTCCGCCGGTGGCATTGTTTACCAGCCAGCCTCCGCGGTAACATCCAAGCATACAATCGGAACATTTCGTATTATTACAGTGTTTTTGGTGATTTTTTTCTGGAAAATAAGTGACCATGGGCCCCAAGAAAGCTTCTAGTGCCAACCCTACAGCAATAAGGGTGAGAATTACTATGGAGATGAAGAAAAAGATCATTCATAAGTATGAAAGTGGAGTGCGTGTCTCCGAGCTGGCCAGGTTGTATAATAAACCCCAATCAACCATCGCTACTATTGGTGGTACAGCTGCTGCTGCTGCTGCTGTACCACCGTCAGCTGCTGCTGCACTGTCAGCTGCTGCTGCACTGTCAGCTGCTGCTGCTGTACCACCGTCAGCTGCTCCTGCTGCTGTAGTACCGTCTGCTGCTGCTGTAGCATCGTCTGCTGCTGCTGTAGCATCGTCTGCTGCTGCTGTAGCATCGTCTGCTGCTGCTGTAGCATCGTCTGCTGCTGCTGTAGCATCGTCTGCTGCTGCTGTAGCATCGTCTGTTGCTGCTGTAGCATCATCTGTTGCTGCTGTACCACCGTCAGCTGCTGCTGCTGCTGTACCACCGTCTGCTGCTGCTGCTGCTGTAGCATCGTCTGCTGCTGCTGTAACATCGTCAGTTGCTGCTGTAGCATCGTCTGCTGCTGCTGTAGCATCGTCTGTTGCTGCTGTAGCATCGTCTGTTGCTGCTGTACCACCGTCAGCTGCTGCTGCTGCTGTAGCATCGTCTGCTGCTGCTGCTGCTGTAGCATCGTCTGCTGCTGCTGTAACATCGTCAGTTGCTGCTGTAGCATCGTCTGCTGCTGCTGTAGCATCGTCTGTTGCTGCTGTAGCATCGTCTGTTGCTGCTGTACCACCGTCAGCTGCTGCTGCTGCTGTAGCATCGTCTGCTGCTGCTGTAACATCATCAGTTGCTGCTGTAGCATCGTCTGCTGCTGCTGTAGCATCGTCTGTTGCTGCTGTACCACCGGCAGCTGCTGCTGCTGCTGTAGCACCGTTGTTGGTGTGGCTTATTGAGAATACCAAGAAACAATTAACCCCAGAGGATTTGCCACCCAGGATAGCCCAAAAAAGTCAGTGTCATCGAAGACTGTCTATCTTATTTCCATTGGGGTCCTTAATCTTGTCTCCCAGGATGCAACCCACACCAGTTGACTAACACCCAGGTGAACAGGGAAAATGCCTGGAACTAGTGCTCATATTGGTGAATTTAGAGCCAGCAAAGGTTGGTTTGAGAGATTTAAGAATCGTAGTGACATACACAGTGTGATAAGGCCTGTTCTGGAAGAAAATACCAAACAGGACCTACAGTACTCAGGAGGAAAAGGCACTCCCAGGACACAGTGTCTCATCAGTCATTGCTGCATCTTCAATAAAGGTAAGTGTCATTTATTCTTCATTTAGTAGAGTAGTACATGCACAATATATATTGTGCATGTACTACTCTACTATTGTGCATGTATCCTTCTCTTTGTGTGTAGGAAAATGTATATTTCATGTGGTAAAATTTTTTTTTTCATACTTTTGGGTGTCTTGCACGGATTAATTTGATTTCCATTATTTCTTATGGGGAAAATTCATTCGCATACCGAACATTTCGCATAACAGCCAGCCCTCTTGCACGGATTAAGGTCGCTATGCGGGGGTCCACTGTATAGTGTAAACTCCTGCATTGACTGGTTCGTGGTGCTTGGATTTTGTCCTGGTTAGATCCTTTATTGAAGTGCTAGAAGCAATGGCGACTCTGGTGTTAGCTTGTGAAAGTACTTTTGAGACGTTCAGTGCAACCTGGCTGTTGGGAAGAATTATAATTTTGTTGGGAGTGGTGTTGATGCGTGGAGAATTAATGATCTGAAGAGCTCTTTTCTTGCAGTCTTTGAGATGAAAAAAGAAGGAAAATGTAACTCAGTGAATGTTTGGTGAATGTATGTACATTCCTCATCAAGAAACTCAGGACTACAAATTTGGTATGCTCTTAGAAAAAACCCGATGATGATGCCTCTTTTGGTCTTGGTATCTTGACTGGAATAGAAGTGTGTGAGATCATTTTTATTGGTGGGTTTCCAATAAACTTGAAATCTTAGGTTGTTGTCTACTTTGTGAATGAGGACGTCGAGGAAAGGTAGCTTGTCATTGGACTCTTCTCGTGTAAACTGGATCGCCGGTTCAAAGTTATTATGAGGACGTCGTCCACGTAACGTAACCAAGTGACGCTTGAAGGGATGATGTTGGCAAAGTGTTTGGACTCTAGGTGTTCCATGTATAAGTTGGCTAGGACGGCACTGATGGGGGACTCTATTCCCATGCCGTAGGTTTGTTTGTAGAGCTTGTTATTGAAAGAAAAACAGTTGAAATTAACACAGAGTTCAATCAAGTCAACAAAATCTCCGGGAGGTAGAGGAAGATTAAGGTCCTGATTGACTTTACGTCGTAGAACCTCGATGGCTTTTTTGGTAGGTACTTTTGTGAAGAGGGAAGTCACATCCAAACTGCTTAGTTTCTTGTTACAGATGGAGAGGTTTTGGATGCGGTTGAGAAGGTCGCCTGAGTGTTAAGATGAGCGAGGGTGATGGTCCCCAGAAGGCAGGAAAGATGTTTGGCAAGAACTTCGGCTAGTTTGTGTGGAGCACTGCCTATTCATGACCTGATTGGTATGAGAGGAATATTGTAAGAAGAGTCCAATGACAAGCTACCTTTCCTCGACGTCCTCATTCACAAAGTAGACAACAACCTAAGATTTCAAGTTTGTCGGAAACCCACCAATAAAAATGATCTCACACACTTTTATTCCAGTCAAGATACCAAGACCAAAAGAGGCATCATCATCGGGTTTTTCCTAAGAGCATACCGAATTTGTAGTCCTGAGTTTCTTGACGAGGAATGTACTTACATTCACCAAACATTCACTAAGTTACATTTTCCTTCTTTTTTCATCAAAGACTGCAAGAAAAGAGCTCTTCAGATCATTAATTCTCCACGCATCAACACCACTCCCAACAAAGTTATAATTCTTCCCAACAGCCAGGTTGCACTGAACGTCTCAAAAGTACACTTTTACAAGCTAACACCAGAGTCGCCATCGCTTCTAGCACTTCAATAAAGGATCTAACCAGGACAAAATCCAAGCACCACGAACCAGTGGGACATAAAAATCTTTTTCCATCTTCTGGACATTTCCATGCTCAGTGCTTATAATATGTATAATTGATCAAAGCGACAGAAATCTTCTTTTCCACTTCCATCAAAGTCAGAACTATCAGTCACAGCAATTTGCCTCGGAGTGAGAGCTGCCTTGCGGCGAGGCATGGTGAACAATGGTTACTGAGGCTGCATTCCCACAATGCCATGTGGGTGCCTATAATTTTTGTTTATGGTGCATATACACCATGTAGACCTGTTGTCTCAGATGTAGGCCTACCAGCCTCTTTGTGCTAAATTTGACGCCACTAGAATTTTGGCATAGATCTACGGTTTGGACCCTCAACGTATAGCCCTAGATCTATGGCACGGACCCTGAAAATGTTATTAATTTCTTAGTATGTACATATTATATTAATTATTATTATTATTAATACATATGCATTATTATTATGTTTATTATTATTATTATTAATTTAGGGAACTGGAGCACAGATCCAGTTCCCTAGATCAAGAGCTCATCACCACATACATATTAATAATAATAGTAATAATAATAATAATAATAATAAAAATAATAACAATAATAACAGTAAGGAGAAACTTCAAAAGGCTGCCAGTAATTGGTGCCACCATCAGCAAAACATTGGTAACCACTACTAGTACACTTTTCACCTGTCTAGACATAAGTAGTCTATTATTATTATTAGGTTAAGTCTCCCCAAAAATGCCTTGGCATGATAGTGGCTTTCTTTGCTCCATTCATATTATATGAAAACACACATTGTAACCTTAACAAAGAAATAAATATTTTATTTATTTGTTTATTTAAGGAACCTCCCTTGAGGGGGAAGTTCGCATCCTGAAATTTCGTTCGTATCCAGAAGCAAAATATTGACCAAAGGACGGTTCATATCCTGAAAAATTCGTATGGTGGGGCATTCGTAAGCCGAGGTTACACTGTGTACCTTTTTTTTCTCATTTTTCTATTATTTCATATAGTTTTTATGTTCTGATTTCATAACCAATCTTTGTTCGGATACTAATATCAGGTAGTGAAATTCTACTCAAATTGTCACAAACACACTGACAGGTAGACATTTACACCTGCGTTGGCCATTTACTATTGTCTAGGAATACATACAAAGTATTTATAGGTCCCAGCAATGTTTTGGATACACAGGAGCATAGAAGAAGAAGAAGAAGAAGCAGAAGCAGAAGCAGCAGCAGCAGCAGCAGCAGCAGCAGCAGCAGCAGCAGCAGCAGCAGCAGCAGCCGCCGCAGCCGCAGCAGCAGCAGCCGCCGCCGCCGCCGTCGCCGCCGCCGCTGCCGCCGCCGCCGCCGCCGCCGCCGCCGCCGCCGCCGCCGTCGCCGCCGCCGCCGCCGCCGCCGCCGCCGCCGTCCTCGTCGTCGTCGTCGTCGTCGTCCTCCCTACCTTGAAGTATGATGTAACATAAGTGTCGGTGACAAGCTCTGCAGGGTGCAGTGATAATAATAATATCTTTATTTACTACAAGTACATGTACATGGTATACAGGCCTAGCTGACAACAATGACATTCTACTATATAGAAAGCCCCTTGTTATGCTCTGCATTTCGGGCAAATTAGGTCAGTGTCCCAGGATGTGACCCACACCAGTCGACTAACACCCAGGTACCCATTTTACTGATGGGGAACATAGACAACAGGTGGAAAGAAACACGCCCAATGTTTCTACTCTGGCTGGGAACAGAACCCAGGCCCTCGCTGTGCGAAGCGAGAGCGTTAGCCACCAGGCCACCAGAGCCCCAGAGTGGTGACATTTGATGAGCCCATGGGAGGGTGCAATGATAAGATGAGATAAGGGGTGATATTTGATGAGTGTTGGCATCTGTCTCTGCTTATGTGTCTGTCTGCTTGTCTCTCTTTCTGTCTCTCTGATTATCTCTCTGTCTCAGAGAGAGCCACTGTGAACCAACAGGTATTCTTACGCATTATATTTACAAGCACAGTATAGCACTTTGGATTTTTTGCGATATGCTAGGTAATTTACACTATGTATAATTGTATTATGTGTACCTGTGAGATAGAAATAGAGACAGATAGAGACAGATAGACAGACCTATTCATTGTGTTTGGTGCTTGTTTATTAACTCTGACTGTCACAATCCCCTTTCTGAAACTGTCATTCTGTCACAAAATATTCGAAAAAAAAAAATTTTTCTTATGAAAATGTTAAGATTATTTTTCTGATTGTTTTAGTCCAAAAAATTTTTTTTTGCCATCAGTACTTACCAAGATATACAGGCATGAAGTTTGCAGAAAATGAGCCGCATATGGCAACAGCGGCGACTGCCTCTCACCCGGTAAACTTTGGTTTACTTGTATTTGAAGAATCAGTATTGATAAAGCCACTGGATGGCGAAACATCTACAGTAAAGATAACCAGATGTTGCACAATTGTCTTAACTTTCATGAGTGTAAAGGCCTATTCATTGTTTTTGGTGCTCGTTTATTAAGTGCAACTGTGAAGTAAGCTACCATGGTGGTGATGGTGGTGGTGGATGTTATTGGTGGATGGTGGCAGTGGTGGATGGTGCTGGTGGATGGTTGTAGTGATGGTGGTGGTGGATGGTGGTAGTGGATGGTACTGGTGGATGGCAGTGGTGGATGTTATTGGTGGTAGTGGTGGATGGTTTTGGTGGATGGTGGTGGATGGTATTGGTGGTGGATGGTATTGATGGATGGTGGTGGTGGTGGATGGTATTGGTGGATGGTAGTGGATGGTATTGGTGGTGGTGGTGGATGGTATTGGTGGATGGTTGTAGTGATGGTGGTGGTGGATGGTGGTAGTGGATGGTGGTAGTGGATGGTACTGGTGGATGGCAGTGGTGGATGTTATTGGTGGTGGTGGTGGATGGTGCTGGTGGATGGTTGTAGTGATGGTGGTGGTGGTGGTGGATGGTGGTAGTGGATGGTACTGGTGGATGGTGGTGGTGGATGTTATTGGTGGTGGTGGTGGTGGTGGATGGTTTTGGTGGATGGTGGTGGATGGTATTGGTGGTGGATGGTATTGATGGATGGTGGTGGTGGTGGATGGTATTGGTAGTGGTGGTGGATGGTATTGGTGGATGACAGTGGTGGATGGTGGTGGTAGTGGTGGATGGTGGTGGTAGATGGTGGTGGATAGTGGTGGTGGTGGTGGATGGTGCCTTCTTCAGAGATCAAGGAGATTTGTGCAATGTGGAATAGGGTGCAGGCATTTGCTGAAAAATATCACTCTGAGCAAGCTGAAACAAGCCATCTCTGCAACAAGTTCAGTGACAGAACCCTGTCCCATTTTAGGGAAATCTTAGAGGCGCCAGAGACAGAGGACTGTGGATAGTTATTTTGTGAGACAAGGGTCCAGTGACTCTCAAGCTGGTCCTAGTGGCATTAAAAGACAAAGAAGAGAACTAACCCCAGATAAGGACTTGTTACCTAAAGTCTTTATGGAAGGGGATTCCCCTTCCAAACAATAAGTGCTCCCTCACTCCTCACTATCTTCCAAATTCCATCAACAATCTTCAGTAAAGGTAAGTAAAAATGTTATTTTATATGCTTATTTAAATGTTTATTTATCTATTACTAATTGTACTGTGTAAGTTTATTGTGTGTATGTAAAACTATAATTAATCTCTATAAAATGTATTTTTTTCTGAATATTTTTGAGTTTCTGGAATGAATTAATAGTGTTTACATAATTTCTTACGGGAAATATTGCTAAGAATTTAAAATGTTTTGACTTTAGAACTAGCTCCTGGAATGGATTAAGTTTAAAACTCAGGGTTGCACTGTATATTAGTATGAGCAGCTCTCGGCTATTTTGTGTATACTTTTATCTACTAAAAGTGACACAAAGCACCCAGAACTCACCACGAGGAGGTGGCTGCTAATAGAGTTCCATTTTTTTTTTTTTTTTTATTTTTTTTTTTTTTTTTTTTTTTTTTTTTTTTTTTTTTTTTTTTTTTTTTTTTTTTTTTTTTATGTACGAATGAGTATGAACCTTGTTGATAGATGGAGATGTTGGTTGGTGTGTCTGAGTATGGTTATCATACTGGGCATAACATCAATCTCTTCACATCCTTTTGGACTTTTCGTTTTTTGTTTTTTTGCCCTTACCTGTTGACTCCTTTTTTATTTTTTTGCCCTTACCTGTTGACTCCTCCTTTTTTATTTTTTTGCCCTTACCTGTTGACTCCTCCTTTTTTATTTTTTTGCCCTTACCTGTTGACTCCTTCTTTTTTATTTTTTTGCCATTACCTGTTGACTCCTTCTTTTTTATTTTTTTGCTATTACCTGTTGACTCCTTTTTTATTGTTCTAGGTTTACCGTCACGTCTAAACAAACCATAACCATCATAGAGGTCATCATAGTAGTCGATGACATGGTTGTTGTCGAGGGATTCATGGTGGTCAGGGAGGTGGCTCCTCTCAGGGAATTTGTTGTTGCTGGGGACATTGAGGGTCTCACCGAATTTCTTCTTCTTCTTCTTCTTCTTGTTGCAAACATAGTGCCACTCACCAAGTTCATCATTGTTGGTGGTGGGGCACCTCTCTCCCTGTGGTATCTTCTTCTTCTTCTTCTTCTTGGAAGTGCATTCATAGTTGTTGGGGTCATGGTTGTCACAGTAATTCTCAAAGTCAATGTGGGCAACTCTTCTGAACAATGCCATTGTTGATACTAAGATGTGGAGGCTCAGAACAATTATTAGATTTAGCTGGAAATCCACAAATTTCAGATGATCAGTTAATGATAATTTATTGGAAATTCAGAGTTAATGTGATCCAAATAAAATATATGAGAAATATAGTGACCTTCGAATTCTGGTACTGCCTATGTGTATACTAGTGGTAATAAATGTGGAAAATAGTGTGATAATATATAGTGAATAATGATAGAAGTGATGTATAGTGATGGTGAAGGATGTGGTAAATAGTGAAGGTGATAAATGTAGAGCATAATGATAAATGTGGTATATAATGATGGTGATAGATGTGGTATATGGTAGATGTGGTAATTTTATATAGTTATGTTGTTTATTGTTGCTGATTAGTGATGTGTAGTGATACTGATTTGTAGTGATGTTAATGTGTAGTGTTATGTATTGATGTTGAGACCACTGTTCCTTGAGACCACCATATTTTGAGATCACTATTCCTTGATTAAGACCACCATTCATTGAGAACACTGTTCCTTGAGACCACCATATTTTGAGACTACTATTCCTTGAGTCACTGTTCCTTGAGAGAACCATTCCTTGAGACCACCATGCCTTGAGTTCACTGTTTCTTGAGACCTCCATTCCTTAAGACCTCTATATCTTGAGTCTACTCTTCCTTGAGACCACTCCTTGAGACCACTATTTCTTGAGACCACTGTTCTTTGAGACCACCATTGCTTGAGACCAGTATTCATTGAGACGAATGTTCCTTGAGACCTCTATACCTTGAGACTACTATTCCTAGAGTCCACTTTTCCTTGAGACCAAAAGTGAAAGCGTTAGCCACCAGGCCACCAGAGCCCCAGAGTGGTGACATTTGATAAGCCTATTCGAGGGTGCAGTGATAAGATGAGATAAGGGGTGATATTTGATGAGTGTTGGTATCTCTGTCTCTGCTTATCTGTCTGTCTGCTTGTCTCTCTTTCTGTTTCTCTGCTTCTCTCTCTCTCTCTGTCTCAGAGAGAGCCACTGTGAACCAACAGGTATTCTTACGCATTATATTTACAAGCACAGTATAACACTTTGGATTTTTTGGGATATCCTAGTTAATTTACACTATGTATAATTGTATTATGTGTACCTGTGAGATAGAAATAGAGACAGATAGACAGACAAAGACAGATAGACAGACAGAGACAGATAGAGACAGATATAGATAGAGACCGACAGAGACATAGATACAGACAGACAGACATGCAGAGATAGTCAGCCAACCAGCAGCCGTACAGCCAGTTGGCCAGCCAGCCAGCCTGCCAAACACTTACTACACGTTTCAGAATTGTTTCTCTTTACTTAGAGCATAGGTTAAAAAACATTCTGAAAGGGTACTCACCTATTTGTACTCACCTATTTGTGGTTGCAGGGGTCAAGTCACAGCTCCTGGCCCCGCCTCTTCGCTGATTGCTACTTGGTCCTCTCTCTCCCTACCCCATGAGCTCTATCATACCTCGCCTTAAAACTATGTATGGTTCCTGCCTCCACTACATCCCTTTCTAGGCTATTCCATGGCCTGACTACTCTATGACTGAAGAAATACTTCCTAACATCCCTTTGATTCATCTGAGTCTTCAACTTCCAATTGTGACCTCTTGTGTCTGTGTCCCATCTCTGGAACATCCCGTCTTTGTCCACCTTGTCTATTCCGTGCAGTATTTTATATGTCGTTATCATGTCTCCCCTGACCCTCCTGTCCTCCAGTGTCGTTAGGCCGATTTCCCTCAACCTTTCTTCGTAGGACAATCCCCGTAGCTCTGGGACTAGTCTTGTTGCCCAAATGTTGTACATGGCTTATTATCACTTTTTTTTATATTTCCTTGACCACTTATGGCCACATTGACGTGAAAGCCACCAAACTTGGGGCTAACATCACTTTCCTCTTTAAAGGGGAGCATTAATATGACATGACATCAGTGAATCCTTGAAGTTTGCAGTGCTGTTTTCTCTAGCTGGCACTCAATGTAACTGGTGCTCCCACAAGATACTAAGTGATTCCAGATTTTTTTAATTGTGTGCTCACTGAGTGTTAAGACCTGCAAGACAGGTATGCAATACCGACAAGATGAAAGTTAAGACACTTGTGCAACATCTGGTTATCTTTATTGTAGACGTTTCGCCATCCAGTGGCTTTATCAATACAGATTCCTGGACATAATAAGAAAACAGAAGAACTATGTACAAAAGATGAGGTAATCAGTCCCTCAGCCTTGTAGGTGGTGTTTTCTTATTATGTCCAAGAATCTGTGTTGATAAAGCCACTGGATGGCGAAACATCTACAATAAAGATAACCAGATGTTGCACAAGTGTCTTAACTTTCATGAGTGTTAAGACCTATTCATTGGATCTTAGTCATACCAGTCTCCTAACACCCAGGAACTGACCGACACCATTCTACTAACATGCAGGATGTGACCCACATCAGTCCACTAACACCCAGGATGTGTCTCACACCAGTCCACTAACACCCAGGTTATGATCCACAACAGTACACTATCACCCAGGACACCACCCACACCAGTCCATTAATTCCGAGCATGCCACCCACACCAGTCCATTAATTCCGAGCATGCCATCCACACCAGTCCAATTACACCGAGGATGCCATCGACACATGTCTCTAAACACCTAGTATATGACACACACCAGTCCACTAACATCCAGCATTCCACCTTCACCAGTCCACTAATGCCTAGAATGCCACCCACACCAGTTCACTATCACCCAGGATGTCACCCACACCAATTCACTGACATCCAGGAAAGGACCCATGCCAGTCCACTGACACCTAGGATATAACCCACACAAGTCCACTAACAACCAGGATGTGACCCACACCAGCCCACTAATTCCCAGGATGCCATGTACACCAGTCCATTAACTCCTAGAATGCCTCCTACACCAATCCACCAACAACCAGGGTGTGAGTCACACCAGTCCACTAACACCCAGGATAACACCCACACCAGTCCAATAACACCCAGGATGCAACCCACACCAGTCCACTAATACCCAGGATGCCACCCACACGAGTCCACTAACATGCAAGATGCCATCAACACCAGTCCACTAACACCCAATATACCACTAACACCAATACACTAACACACAGAGGATGCCACCCACACCAGTCCACTAATTCCCAGGATGCCACCTACACTAGTCCATTAACTCCTAGAATGCCTCCCTCACCAATTCTTTAAAACCCAGGATGTGACCCACACCAGTCCACTAATTCCCAGGATGCCACCTACACTAGTTCTCTAACACCCAGGATGCCACCTACACTAGTCCATTAACTCATAGAATGCCTCCCACACCAATACTGTAACACCCAGGATGCCACCCACACCAGTCCACTAACACCCAGGATGCAACCCACACCATTCCACTAACACCCAGGATGCCACCCACACCAGTCCACTAACACCCAGGATGCAACCCACACCATTCCACTAACACCCAGGATGCCACCCACATCACTCCACTAACACCCAGGATGCCACTGACACCAGTCAACTAACACCCAGGATGCCAGACACTCCTGTCCATTAACTCCTGGGATGGGACCCACAGCAGTCCACTGACACCCGGGATGTGACCCACACCAGTCCACTGACACCCAGGATGTGACTCACGCCAGTCCACTAGCATCCAGGAAGTGACCCACACCAATCCAATAACTCCCAGGATGTCACCCACACCAGTCTAACACCCTGGAAATAACCCACACCATTCCACTAGCATTCAGGATGTGACCCACACCAGTCCACTGACACCCAGGATGTGACTCACACCAGTCCACTAACATCCAGGAAGTGACCCACACCAATCCAATAACATCCAGGATGTCACCCACACCAGTCTACTAACACCCTGGAAATAACCCACACCATTCCACTAGCATTCAGGATGTGACCCACACAAATCCACTAACATGCAGGATGTGACCTACACCAGTCCAACAACACCCAGGATGCCACCCACATCAGTCCACTAACACCCGGGATGACACTCACACTAGTCCAGCAACAACTAGGATATGATTCACACCAGTCCACTAACACCCCAGGATGCCACCCACCTCAGTCCACTAACACCCAGGATGCCACCCACCTCAGTCCACTAACACCCAGGATGCCACCCACCTTAGTCCACTAGTGCCCAGAATGATGCTCACACCAGTCCACCAACAACCATGAAGTGACCCACACCAGTCCCCTAACACCCAGGATACCACCTACACCAGTTCTCTAGAATGCAGTATGCCACCCACATCAGTCCACTAACACCGAGGATGACACTCGCACCAACAACCAGGATGTGACCCACTCCAGTCCACTAACACCCAGGATGCCACCCACATCAGTCCACTAACACACAGGTTGCCACCCACATCAGTCCACTAACATTATGGATGACACCCACACCAATCTACCAACAACCAGTATATGACCCACACCAGTCAACTAACACCCAAGATGCCATACACATCAGTCATCTAACACCCAGGATGCCACCCACCAGTCCACTAACACCGAGGATGCCACCCACAGCAGCCTACTAATGCCCACAATACCACCCACACCAGTCCACTAACACCCAGGATGCCACCCACATCAGTCCACTAACATGCAGGAGGGGAACCACACCAGTTCAGTAACACCCAGGATGTTACCCACACCAATCCACTAACACCAAAGATGTGAGCCACACCAGTTCATTAATACCCAGGAAGAGACCCATACCTTTCTTCTATCATTCTGGATATGACCCACACCAGTACACTAACATGCTAGATGTGACCCACACCAGTCGACTAATAACCAGGATATGATACACACTAGTCCAATACCACACAGGATGCCACCATCACCAGTCCACTAACCCCCTGGATGCCACCCACACCAACTCAATAATACCCTGGGTATGATGCACACCAGTCTACTAACACCCAGGATGCTACCTGCACCATTCCAATAACACCCAGGATGTGTGCCACACCAGTCCACTAACACCCAGGTTAGGACCCACGCCAGTACAATATCACCCAGGATGCCACCCACACCAGTCCATTAATTCTGAGCATGTCAGCTTCACCAGTCCACTAATGCCTAGAATGCCACCTACACCAGTTCACTAACACCCAAGATGCCACCCACATCAGTTCACTAGCACCCAAGATGCCATGCACACCAGTCCACTAACACCCAGGATGCCACCCACATCAGTCCACTAACACCCAGGATCCAACCCACTCCAGTCTACTAACAACCAGGATGCCTCCCACACCAGTCCATTAACATGCAAGATGCCATCTACAGCAGTCCACTAACACCCTCTGTGCCACTCACACCAGCCCCCTAACACATAGGATGCCACTTACACCAGTCCACTAACACCAAGGATGACACCCACAGTAGTCCACTAACACCCAGGATGCCATGCACATCACTCCACTAACACCCAGGATGCCACCCACAAAAGTCAACTAACAACCAGAATGGCAGACACACCAGTCCAGTAACACCCAGGATAGGACCCACAGCAGTCCACTGACACCCAGGATTTGACCCACACCAGTCCACTAACACCCAGGATGTGACTCATACCAGTCCACTAACACCTAGGAAGTGACCTACACCAATCCACTAACACCCAGGATGTCACTTACACCAGTCTACTAGCACCCAGGGAATAACCCACACCGTTCCACTAGCATTCAGGATGTGACTCACACCAATCCACTAACATGCAGGATGTGATCGACACCAGTTCAATAACACACAGGATGACACCCACACCAGTCCATTAACACCCAGGATGCAGCCCACAGCAGTCCACTAACACCCAGGATGCCACCCACACCAGTCTACTAACATGGATGATGCCATCTACTCCAATCCACTAACACACAGGATGCCACTTACACCAGTCCACTAACACACAGGATGCCAGCCACAGTAGTCCATTAATTAACACCAAAGATGCCACCAACATCACTAAGACCCAGGATGCCACCCATACCAGTCAACTAACAACCAGGATGCCAGACATACCAGTCCAGTAACACCCAGGAAGTGACCCACACCAATCCACTAACACCGAGGATGTCACCCACACCAGTCTACTAACACCCAGGAAATAACCCACACCATTCCACTAGCATTCAGGATGTGACCCACACCAGTCCAATAACACACAAGATGCAACCCACACTGGTTCACTAATTCCCAGGATGCCACTCACATCAGTCCACTAACACCCAGGATTACACCTTCACCAATCCACCAACATCCAGGATGTGGCCCACACCAGTCCACTAACACCCAAGATGCCACCCATGTAAGTCCACTAACACCCATGATGCCACCCACATCAGTCCACTAACACCCATGATGCCACCCATATCAGTTCACTAACACCTAGGATGACACCCACACCAGTCCACCAACAACTAGGAAGTGACCCATACCACTCCCCTAACATACAGGATGCCACCACATCAGTCCATTAACACCCAGGATGCCACCCACATCAGTTCACTAACTTCCAGAATGACACAAACACCAGTCCATTAACATGCAGGATGCGACCCTCACCAGTGCACTAACTCCCAGGATGTGACCAATACCACTCTACTAACATCCTGGAAGTGACAGATACCATTCCTCTAACATGCAGATTATGACCTACATGAGTCCACTAATACCCAGGATATCATGCACACCAGTCCAATAACACTTAGAATGCCACCCACACCAGTCCACTAAGACCCTGGATGCCACCTTCACCAGTCCAGTATTAACTAGGATGCCTCAACACCAGGCCACTGACACCCAGTATGCCACCCACACCCATCCACTAACACCCAGGATGCCACCCACACAAGTCTACTAACCCCCATGATGTGACACACACCAGTCCACTAAGACTGTGGATGCCACCTTCACCAGTCCACTAATGCCTAGGATCCCCTTAACACCATTCCACTAACACCCAGGATACCACCCACACCATTTCACTAACACCCAGGATGTGTCACACACCAGTCCAGTAATACCCAGGATTCCACCCACACCAGTCTACTAACACCCACAATGTCACCCACATCAGTTCACTAACACCTATGATGCAGCCCACCAGTCCACTGACACCCAGGATGTCTCGCACAGTATTCGAATAAAATCCACAATTCCACGTACACAAGTCCACTAACTCCTAGGATGCCACCTTCACCAGCCTACTAACACCGGAATGCCACCCACATCAGTCCTCTAACAACAAGGATACCACCCACACCAGTCCACTAAGTGTAGAAAGTCACCTACAACAGTCTACTAGCACCTAGGATGCCACCCACACTAGCCCACTAACACCCAGGATACCACCCACATAAGTCCACTAACACCCAGAATACCACCCACACCATTGCACTAACACCCAGGATGCCACCCACATCACTCCACTAAAATCCAGGATGCCTCCCACAACAGTCAGCTAATGCACAGGATGTGACCCTCACCAGTTCACTAACACCCTGGATGCCTCCCACACCAGTCCACATGCTGGTACCCATGCTGCTGAGTCAGCTCAGCTGCAACAAAGACCACCCTCACCCACCTACTGACCAAACCTACCTCCACAACCACAACTTTCACAACCACCTGTCAGTATCTAATATCCACCAGCAGACCGCACCTGGGATTGGCAGGAAGCTGCCAATTTTGTTTACAATCCCCATCACTTTGATGAAAGTCAAAGTGGACTACAGGCATCTTGTACACTTATGTGTAATATGTATAAGTTGAAGACCAGAAACAAACCACTATATGGTCAATTTTGTTTGTCTGTCATCAGACAAATATTATTCAAGTACCAAGTAACAACACATGCAATAGAACAACGCCTGCGAACTGATCATAAACTACCCTCTCGTCTGAGGCATGGTGATCACTTCCTAATACAACTGCCTGCTACTGCTTTGAAGACAAGGCTCAGAAGACGTGTAAGGAGAGGTGTTTGAGGTAATCAGTCCCTCAGCCTGGAGTTGATGTGTTCAGTCCATCAATCTTGTAGAAAGTACAGCATAGGGCCATAGAGGTGGCTCATATACTGTAGTCAGGTAAGGCAAAGCAGGAGGAGGCAGGGTCATAGTGGTACCATCCACTAGTCAAAGTAGGTCTTCATCCAAAGGTTGGACAAGGGTGAAGAATTCTTTGTATCAAGATCCCATGATGTAGCAGTGTCTGACAGATGTGATAAATGGTTTTTTAAACTATTTATCACATGTCACCTGAGATTCCCAATAACATCCTGGTATCTTTCAATGTTTTACTTCCCGTGTATACAATTACGTCCAATACCAGGCCACTGTCACAGTCACAGAATACAAACAGTTTTTTACTTAAGCATTTCCTGTTGCTCAGCATATACTGCATGAACAACAATCTGCCTTTGAACAAAATCAAAGACTTGTCAATTACAAGATTCTTGAATGGATAAAAGTACATGTTGAACTTTTGTTTCAGATGCATAAAAACATTTCTAATCTTGTATAACCTGTCATTTCTGTCAGGCCTCGTTTTGTCAGAGAAGTGCAACATACGTAACTGTGAGACAAATCTATTCACTAGGATGCCTTCACTGAAGGCCGGGGTACAAATTAGCCGATCTGTGGACCAGTATGATTTTTCTATTATGCAAAAAACAAATACATTTCAGCCACAGTTGTCTGATTCCACCAGTGTAGTCTTGACTGTGGTGATATAATTGTATTTGAAATGGTGTACTCAAAATACTTATTACTTTCCCTGACAATATTTTCCATCAAGGGCTGGTCAAAGAATAGTTCAAAGAATTCCAGTTCATTTGCAGTGTTTCCAAGGGAACAAGATGGCAGGATTCTACTTTTGAGTGTCATCAAACTGATAGGGAATGGGAATAAAATTGGGATTTTCCTGCCAATCCCAGATGCAGTTTGCTAGTGGATACTGGACATCATAAGCTGGTTGTGGTTGTGCAGCTTGTGATGTGGGGGTGGATGATGCTCCGCTTTATCCTGGATTTGATGAGTCAGTGGCATGGGTCCTAGCCTGGGCTGGTGCGTCATGCTGTATGCCCTTGGCACCACCACTATCACCACCACCTACTTAAGCCTGTTGTCTATACATACAGATTATATCCACATCATCTCTTCACTTTCACTGTTTATTCCATGTGTAGGGCCACAGGATGTACTCCAGAATGTACTCTGTCCCCTTGGAACTCCACATGATACACTGCCTGAGTGCGTGCAGTGGTATATATACTGACGCTTCACTGGTGAATATGATTTCTCACTATCACAACTCGAATGGTTATCAAGAGCAATAAAATCAAAGTCCACTTCACTGTCATCACCATTACTCAAGTCTGAGGTCTGGCCAGGTGAAAATATTACTTTTCTCTTGCGATGAGGTACAACTGAATGTGACTGAGACGCACCAGCACCCGAGGTGGAAGGTTGAGGGTCGTCAGGATTTTCGGCACTCTTTTTGATATCTTGAGCATTGCTTTCAGTCACAAATTGATCAAAACCATGGAATTTTTCTTCAGATTCACTTCTATCAATGTCAAAACTATCAGTTAGGAAGAGGAGAGTCCCAGTTTGCCTTGGAGTGAGAGCTTCCTTGCTGTGAGGCATGGTGAACAAAGCGTACTGAGATGGCATTCCCACAATGCCATGCCGGTGCCCAGATTTTTTGTTTACTGTGCACACTGACCATGCAGACCCATTCTCTTAGATGTAGGCCTACCATCCTTCTCACGCTAAATTTGAAGCTGCTAGAATTTTGGCGAAGTTCTACGGTTTGGACCTTTGCTTCAAAGCCATAGAAGTATAGGACAGACCCTGAGAGGGTTAAAATTAATATTAAAACTAAAAATGTATAAGGCACTGGGTATAAGAGTCAATGAGAAGTTAACTCTTAAGCACTTGGTTTAGTGCCTTGTTTTTGCAACTAATAATTTTAAGTAACGTACAGTTTTAAAAATATAGTAAAAAATACACTTATAACAATATGGTAAATAATCACTTATGACAAATAGTTAGACAAACAAAAGGATAGAGTGTATTACACTGTACATGGTTGATATTATGTTGTGATGCTGTTTAACCCTTTCAGGGTCGGTGCCATAAATCTACGGCTTTACATTGAGGGTCCAAACCGTAGATCTACGCCAAAATTCTAGCTGCGTCAAATTTAGGGCGAGAAGGCTGGTAGGCCTACATCTGAGGGAATGGGTCTGGGTGGTCAGTGTGTACACTATAGAAAAAATATGGACACCTGCATGGCTTTGTGGGAACGCCACCAAAGTAGCTTTGTTCTTCGTGTCTAGCAGCAAGGAAGCTCTCACTCATAAATTCTAGCAGCTTCAAATCAAGCAGGAGAAAGCTGGTAGGCCCAGGTGTGAGAGAATGGGTCTGTGTGGTCAGTGTGCACCATTTAAAAAAAATCCTGCAGCACTCAGTGCATAATGAGAAAAAAACTCTGACCCTTTTTTGTAATTAAAATGCCGAATTTGTGGTCTATTTTCATGTTGTGTTTATGGTTGTTTTCTTGTTTTCTTGATCTCATTTGATAGAATGGAAAACATATTATAGAAATAGAGGCAATTTTGATTGGTTTTACTATGAAAAGAACCTTGAAATGGAGCTCAAATTAGGGGAAATGTTTGATTTTTGCCAATGTTCAAAAGTAAACAAATGATGTCACTTTCTAATAAATGTCCAAGAAGTCATTCTAATATTCAGTCATGAATGGGTTGACATTATTTATACAATTATTACAATATTGCAGTAGTCTGCATAACAGTAAATCTTCTATTTTTTGTTTGAATAAAAATTCAAAATAGAAAGCAAGAGTAATATCAGAGGTGCCTGGAGACATGACTGATGAACACAGAAAATGTCATTTTAGATCCAGGAATGTCTGCATTGTTCATTCTGGACCCTATTTTGAAATTGTCATATTTTTTTAATTTTCGTGAAATTGGCCAAATTGCAAATTTCTGACCACATTATTGGGTAGTTGAAATCAGTAAATGGGCAGTTTCTTGTACTCATTTGATAGAAAAAAGGGAGTTCTAAAGAAATAGCTATGAGTTTGGTCAACTAGAACAATGAAATTAGCTGAAAATAGTACTCAAAGTGGGTGAAATCGCCAATTTGTAAATATCACAGAGGTTACTAAATTTGCAAGAGCGTAATTTCGTCAGTTTTCCATCAAATTTCGTTCTTTTGGTGTCATTACAATCGGGAAAAGATTTTCTATCATTTCATAAGAAATTTTTTTTTTTTTAAGTTTTGCGACACCAGGAAACACCTCAGGATTTGGGGTTGCGACAGTCAAGGGGTTAGAGGTAGGAAATTCTAAGAGGGCTTTTACTTTGGCATTCAAGGGAGCAACTTCTCCTTGTCCAATATGCAAATCCCAAGTATTTAATTTTCCCTTGGCCAAATTCACATTTGGACAAATTCACCATAAAATTATGTCTACTTAACCTTTTGACTGTTTACGCCATATAAATACGTCATACGTGCCATTGTTTCTGATGTATTTATATGCATAAATTCTAGTGGCTTCAAATCAAGCAGGAGAAAGTTGGTAGGCCCACATGTGAGAGAATGGGTCTCCATGGTCAGTGTGCACCATATAAAAAAAAATCGGGGAGCCAGTGGTGCATTGTGGGAATGCCATTTCAGTCGTCCTTTTTCAGCATGCTTAGCCGTAAGAAATATGTGACTCCCCAGCAAATCTGGGGCTCTTCTCTTCCCAAGTGATGCTCTAACACAGAAGTGTCAGTGAACAGCAATTTCATGATTTTGATGAATTTGAGACCAAAAGCAATGGAGGAGGAGGAGGAAGAAGAAGAAGAAGAAGAAGAATAGGAGGAGGAGGAGGAAGAAGAGGAAGAGGAGGAAGAGGAGGAGGAGGATGTCATGATGTCATTGGCAGTAAACACCTGCACGTCATCACCACGAGCACCTGAGTTGAGCCTGGGCATATGTTTACGATTAGAACGCACTGTGCCACACACATCTGTCTTGTTCACTTGCAAGAAATCACTGAGTAATGGGCTTGTGTACCAGTTATCAGTATATGTATAATGTATGCCCCTTACCAAGATAAGGTGCCATCATGCTTCTCACTACGTCACCTGAGATACCCAATAACATCTTGGTATCTTTCAGTGTTTTACTTCCTGTGTATACAACAATATCCAATACCAGGCCACTGTCACAGTCACAGAGTACAAACAGTTTTATACCAAAGCGTTTCCTCTTGCTCAGTATATACTGCTTGAATGACAGCCTACCTTTGAACAAAAGCAAAGACTCGTCAATTACAAGATTCTTGAATGGATAAAAGTACATGCTGAACTTTTGTTTGAGATACATAAAAACATTTCTAATCTTGTATAACCCGTCACTTCTGTCAGGCCTGGTTTTGTCATTGAAGTGCAACATGCATAACAGTAAGATAAACCTGTTCACTGGGATGATTTCAATGAAGACCTGGGTAGAAATTAGCCGATCTGTGGACCAGTATGCTTTTATATTATGCTTATAGACATGAGGCATAAGCATTATTGTTGCAAAAAGCAAATACATTTTTGCAACAGTCGACTCTTTCCATCGGTGTAGTCTTGGCTGGTGATATGATCATATTTGCTATGGTGTACTCAAAATACTTGTTACTTTCCCTGACAATAGTTTCCATCAATGGCTGGTCAAAGAATAATTCAAAGAATTCCAGTTCATTTGCAGTGTTTCCAAGGGGACAAATTGGTAGAATTCCACTTTGTCATCAAAGTGGTAAGGCTTGGGAACAATATTGGGATTTTGCTGCCAATCGCAGATATGGTTTGCTGGTGGATACTGGACATGATAGGCTGGTTGTATGGGTAGTTGTGGTTGTAGTGGGCTGGTGGCTGATGCACCGCTTTGTCCTTGAACTGCGGAGTCAGCAGCGTGGGTCCCAGCCTAGGCTGGTGAGTCACGCATTGCCGTGGCACTACCATCACCACTACCACCATCTACTGATGCCTGTGGTCTTTCCATGTCAAGTGTAGCCACATCATCCTCACTATCACTATCTATACCTGGTGTAGGGCCACGGGATGTACTCCGCGGCGAACGTACCGATGCTTCACTGGTGAATATGTTTCCTCACTGTCACTACTCGAATGATCGTCAAGAGCAATGAAATCATAATCCATGTCACTATCATCATCATTACTGAAGTCAGAGGCCTGGCCACGCGAAAATAATAGTTTTCTCTTGCGTTGAGGTACAACCGACCGTGACTGACAAGAGCCTACACCAGAGGTAGAAGGTTGAGGATCGTCAGGGTTATCTGCACTATTATCGATATCCTGGTCATTCATTTCGGTCACTAACTTATCAAAGCCAAAGAATTCGTCTTCATTTCCACTTCCATCACTGTCAGAACTATCAGATAGGAAGAGGAGAGTCCCGATTTTCCTTGGAGTGAGAGCTGCCTTGCGACCAGGCATGGTGAACAAGGGTAACTTAGCCGGCTTTCCCACAATGCTATGCGGGCGCCTAGATTTTTTGTTTATGGCGCACACCCACCACGTAGACTCGTTCTCTCACATGTAGGCCTATGAGCATTTTCGCGCCAAATTTGACGGCATTAGAATTTTGGCGTAGATCTACAGTTTGGACACTCAATGTGAAGCTGTAGATCTATGGGACGGACCCTGAAAGGGTTAAAACAAAAAAAATTTTTACATGAAATATAGATGTAGTACATAAACAATACAATGGGACATGATGAATGAAACATTAACAGCATAACACTTACCTTTATTAGCGATTCTTCTTAGTGTATTGAAGACTAGGGGAGGAGACAGATTGTATTAGTTACTCTTTGGAAGGGGAATCCCCTTCCATCAACTCCTCAGGTACCAAGTGCTTTTCTGGGGTTACTTCTCTTCTCTGTTTCTTAATGCCACTAGGACCAGCTTGAGAGTCACTGGAGTCCTGTCTTGCAAAAAAACTGTCCAGAAAGCTCTGTTTCTGGCATCTCTTTAACACTTCCCTAAAATGGGCCAAGACTTTGTCACTGTACATGTTGCCAACATGGCTTGCAACAACCTTGTCAGGGTGATGTTTCTCCATAAATCTTTCCATCTTACCCCACATTTCAAAAATCTCCTTAATTTCTGAAGAAGGCAACTTCTTCCATCTCTCTTCCTCCTCCTCTCCTCAGTGGTGAGCTCTTCGTCGTGGTCTTCCACCAACTCTTCCACATCCTCCAAACTCACATGTAACCCCATGGAACTCCCCAGTGCCACAATAGATTTAACAACTGACATGGGCTCATCAGGGTCAGCCCCAAACCCTTCAAAATCTCTCCTGTAGACACAATCTGGCCACAATTATCCCCAAGCAGAGTTCAGAGTCCTGGTAGTCACTCCCTCCCAAGCCTTACCTATAAGACTTACGCAATGGAGGATACTGAAGTGTTCCTTCCAAAAATCTCTTAGGGTCAAGTGAGTGTCTGAGGTCACATTAAAGCACCTTTGAAACATTGCTTTGGTGTAGAGTTTTTTAAAGTTTGAAATGACCTACTGGTCCATGGGTTGGAGGAGAGGAGTGGTATTCAGGGGCAAGAACTTTACTGTGATGAACCCAAACTCCTCCAAAATTAGGTCATCCAAGTTTGGAGGATGAGCAGGTGCATTGTCCATTGCTAGGAGACACTTGAGATCCAATTTCTTTTCCAGGAGGTAATTCTTCACACTAGGGGTAAACACTTCATTGAACCACTCGACAAAAATTTCCCTCGTGACCCATGCCTTACTATTAGATTTCCAAAACACACACAATTTACTCTTCATAACATTGTTTTTCCTGAACACTCTGTGATTTTCAGAATGGTACACTAGTAACGGCTTCACTCTGAAATCCCCACTAGCATTAGCACAGAACATGAGCGTCAGCCTGTCTTTCATAGGCTTGTGTCCTGGCAGTGCCTTTTCTATCTGAGTAATGTAGGTCCTCTTTGGCATTTTCTTCCAAAAGAGGCCTGTTTCGTCACAATTGAACACTTGTTGAGGTTTCAGTCCTTCAGCCTCTATGTACTCCTTGAATTCACTTATGAATTTTGTAGCTGCAATTTTGTCTGAACTGGCAGCCTTACCATGCCTTACCACACTGTGTATGCCAGTACGGTTCTTAAATCTCTCAAACCAACCTTTGCTGGCCTTAAATTGACAAATATCAGTACTCTGTTGCAGGCAATTTCTTTGCCAGATCATCGTGCAACTGCCTAGCCTTTTCACAAATAATCGACGTCATAAGACTATCTCCTGCTAATTGTTTCTCGTTTATCTACACCAATAATAACTTCTCAACATCTTCGAGCACTGGTGATCTCATTTTTGTCAGCATATTTACCCTCTTTGCAACAACAGCTTCCCTGATTTCCTTTTTCTTGGCTACGATGGAAGTTATGGTTGTATGGGGTTTGTTATACATCCTGGCCAGTTCGGCCATATGTACGCCACTTTCATATTGTTCAATGATATTTTTCTTAAATTCAATCGTATTTCTCACTTTCTTTACCAAAGGCTTGGCACTAGGAGCTTTCTTTGGAGCCATGGTAGCTTATTTAGTAGTTGCAAGCACTAAAATGAATGGAATATTATGAAATATTTCATATGAGCAAGTGAAAGGACCGTCGCTCACTGGTAAACAATGGCACACTGGCTGGGAACGGCTCAGAGCCGTGCGTACGTGTCCCAGACGAATGACTATTCGCGAGTCAAACTACGATTACGGAACCAGTGTTTTGACGAAAATAATGTTAAGATTTTTGAAAATTGCGACTATCAAGCCTTACGATTATCGAGGGACCACTGTATTGGGTTCAGCAGTGCAGACGGGGGATTATGTGCAGGTTTACCTACTAGTTGACACAGGGAACAGCATCTTATGTACTGTTCTACTTGTTCCTTCATTTTTGACCATGTAAAGTGCTTAGTGATTTTTCCAAAAGTTTTCTTTTGTCCCAGATGTCTGCCTTGGGGACTGTCGTGAGCAGATTTACATGCTAAGTTTCTAAACGGTATCCAGTCAGTGAATTAAAATGACAATTCACTGTTATCAATGAAATGAGACTGTACAATGAGGAACGTAATTCTATGTTCAAATTCTTATAAATTAAGGACGTATAATAAAATATTTACAATGAACAGTCAAAATAAGAACATCTAATTTGTCACTCCTAGCGTTCAACGACTATGGGAGCTTTAAGGAAGTAAATTAGTTATCCTTCCTAAGCAGAGGAGTTATCAGATTTTGGGAATTAACAACAAAGTTAAGACAATAGCCATGATTTAAAATTCTTGACTAAGTTAAGAGCCCTGGGTTGAAGACCCCATCAGGGTCAGTGTTATGATATGACTGACTGTTCAAATACAGTGGACCCCCAGTATTCGATGGCATCGGTATTCGATAAATCCAGTATTCGATGCATTATATCGCAAAAAATTTTCCTCGGTATTCGATACAATTCGTACGAGACCTGTCCATGTGTGGCCTGAACTGCCCCGTGTGTGCCAGTGTTTACAAGCCAGCCAGTGTGCGCACATCTAAGGATACATTCAGTACATTCCATATTATCCATATTATCACTGTGTTTGGTGCTTGTTTCTGCAAAATAAGTCACCATGGGCCCCAAGAAAGCTTCTAGTGCCAACCCTGTGGTAAAAAGGGTGAGAATTAGTATGGAAATTAAGAAAGATTTTGAAGGGTTTGGGGCTAACCCTGAGAAGCCTATGCCAGTTGTGGAATCCATTGTGCCTACTTCAAAAATTAAGGAAATGTGTGCACAGTGGGTTGAAGTGCAAACCTTTATGGATGAATATCACCCTAACACAGCTATTGCAAGCCGTGCTGGTGACTATTACAATGACAATGTTGTGGCCCATTTTAGACAAATCATAAAGGAACGGGAGGTACAGAGCTCTATGGACAGATTTGTTGTGCGACAGAGGTCCAGTGACTCTCAAGCTGGTCCTAGTGGCATTAAAAGAAGAAGGGAAGTAACCCCAGAAAAGGACTTGCTACCTCAAGTCCTAATGGAAGGGGATTCCCCTTCTAAACACTAACACCTCTCCCCTCCTCCCATCCCATCAATCATCACCAGATCTTCATTAAAGGTAAGTGTCAATTATTTTATTGTTATTGTAATTATTCTATTGCATTAAACTTAATATTTCATGTAGTAAAATTTTTTTTTTTCATACTTTTGGGTGTCTTGCACGGATTAATTTGATTTCCATTATTTCTTATGAGGAAAATTGATTCGGTTTTCGATGAGCTCTCAGGAACGGATTAATATCAAATACCGGGGGTCCACTGTACTCAATGGTCTGACGTCAGGTCGGTCAGGAGGTGGTGCGAGGTGCCAATTCTGGAAGCATCAACCAGTCCCCAAAGTAGTGGTTTCCCACTTGCATAACAGAACACAGCAATTAACCTACTATAATACAACATTCATGACATGTGTATGATACAAATAGAAATACCTAATGAGTAATATAAATCTTATTAAGTACAACCTTGCTCGAGAGTAACTGTAATTTATACAATACCCGATAATAATATATAGTCAAACCTTCTTATCTAGCTAGTAATAAAGCAGTTCACATTATAATATTACAGAACTTATTATAGTCAGGCCTTTTAATTTTTGTATACAAGGGAGCATAATGGAGTGGTGTGTAACAAAAAATATAGCTCCACTCCACAAAGGATGCAGTAAAGCAATTGCAAAGAACTACAGACCAATAGCACTAACATCAAATATCATAAAAATCTTTGAGAGGGTTCTAAGATGCAAGATAGCCAACCACCTAGATACCCATCAGTTACACAACTCAGGGCAACACAGGTTTAGAGCACGTCACTCCTGCCTGTCCCAGCTACTGGACCACTATAACAAGGTCCTGGATGCTGTAGAGGATAAACAAAATACAGATGCAGTATACACAGACATTGCAAAAGCTTTCGGCAAGTGTAACCATGGTGTAATAGCACACAAATTGCAGGATAAAGAAATAACGGGAAAAGTTGGTAGATGGATATACAACTTCCTGACAAATAGAACACAAAGAGTAATTGTAAACAGAGTAAAGTCCCAGGCAGCCATGGTAAAAAGCTCTGTTCCACAAGGCATAGTACTCTCTCCCATTCTATTCCTCATCTTCATTTCTGACATAGACAGAGATGTAAGCCATGGCTCCATGTCTTCCTTTGAAAATGGCGCCTGGATCGCCATGGCAATGTCCTCCATCGAAGACACTGCGAGTCTCCAAGCGGACATCAACCAAATCTTCAAATGAGCCACTCAAAACAATATGAAGTTCAACGAGGAGAAATTTCAAATGCTCAGATATGGAAAACTTGAAGAAATTAAAGATGGGTCAGGGTATACCACAAATTCTAACCATACAATAGAGCAGAAAAGTAGTGTGAAGGACCTGGGAGTGATAATGTCAGAAGATCTCACCTTCAAAGACCACAACGATGTATCTACTTCATCCGCTAGGAAAATGATAGGTTGGATAAGGAAAATTTTAAAAACTAGGGATGCCAAGCCCATGATGATTCTCTTCAAATCGCTTGTGCTCTCTAGGCTGGAATACTGCTGTACACTAACGGCCCCCTTCAAGGCTGGTGACATTGCAGACCTGGAGAGTGTACAAAGAACTTTCACGTCACACGTAAGTGCTATAAGGCACCTATACCTCTATGAATGGTTGAAGGTCCTTGATCTGTATTCCCTCGAATGCAGGTGAGAGAGAGATACATCATAATATACACTTAGAACATCCTGGAGGGATTGGTACCAAACCTGCACACGAAAATCACTCCATATGAAACCAAAGACTCGGCAGGAGATGCAACATTCCCCCCATGAAAAGCAGGGGTGCCATGAGTATGCTGAGAGACAACATAATGAATGTCTGGGGCTCAAGACTGTTCAATTGCCTCCCAGCATATATAAGGGGGATTACCAATAGACTCCTGGTTGTCTTTAAGAAGGCAGTGGACAGGTACCTAAAGTCGGTACCTGACCAACCGGGCTGTGCTTTGCATGCCAGCTTGCATGCAGCCAGCAGTAACAGCCTGGTTGATCAGACCCTGATCCACCATGAGGCCAGGTCTCAGACCAGGCTGTGAAGGCATTGACCCCCAAAACCGTTTCCAGGTAAACTCCAGGTAATGCGTATGTTTACCTGAATGAACTGATTGACTCATATGTTTGGCTGGCAGACTGGCTGGCTGGCTGGTTGGCTGTCTTTCTGGCTGGCTGGCCAGTCTGTCCTTCAAGAAATTTACACCAAACAAACATAATTACTGGAATGACAGAACAAAATCAAGGACTGAGTTAATTTAGGCACAGGTGCACATAAGTGCAGTTATCATACATAGCATAAATTACCTTGGATAACACCAAAAAAACAAAGTGCTATACTGTGCTTGTAGATATAAGGCATAACATGGCTATGGCAAGTAATACACATTTTAGCCATAGTTGTATTTTTCCACTTGTTTAGATGTGACGATTCTGCAACATGTGTAATATCTGTTTGGATAGTTTACGATCATTTGTCCGTATATACGTGTCCCATACAATTCTCAGTTACGTGTTTGTTATTAGCTTAGTTGATTCCTGAACACCAGTTACTATATGCTGTGTTTACATATGCTGCTATATGTACCTGGAGTATACCTGGAGAAGATTCCGGGGCTCAACGCCCCTGTGGCCCAGTCTGTTACCAGGCCTCGTGGTGGATCAGGGCCTGATCAGCCAGGCTGTTTCTGTTGGCCGCATGTAAACTGAGGTACAAACCATAGCCCGGCTAGTCAGGTATTGACTTTAGGTGCATGTCCAGTGCCTGTTTGAAGACAGACAGGGCTCTTTTGGTAATCCCCCTTATGTATGCTAGGAGGCAGTTGAACAGTCTTGGGCCCCTGACCCTTATTGTGTTGTCTCTTATTGTGCTAGTAGCACCCCTGCTTTTCATTGGGGGGATGTTGCATTGACTACCGAGCCTTTTGCTTTCATAGGGAGTGGTTTTTGTGTGCAAATTTGGTACTAATCCCTCTTTGATTTTCCAGCTGTATGATGTATGATAATTTTTTTAACTGTATTTATGTGTATGTTTACCTGAATAAACTGACTTAATGACTTGACTGACTGGCTTTGCTGACTGACTTACTGATAGCACTGACTGTCCTACTGATTGACCGTAGTTACTTGACTGACTGACTATAGTGACTTTTCTGACTGACTGACTATAATAACTAGACTGACTGACTGACTGACTGTAGTGACTTAGCTGACTGAATATAATGACTTGACGCTGAAATGCTTGATGCTGAGACGCACTGCCATTTCCATGACTAAACTTCCCATACAGCTTACTACACTGACTGGTTAGAGAGCTGCTTATAAGTCTGAGCAGTCATTAAACAGGTAGGTTGTTAAGTGAGGAGTACCTGAATTGAATAGCTTTAACATTGTTAGTCATAAAGACAATGATTAACCAGTAAACGGTCCTAACGTATATACACCTACCATCCGACTTACAACCTGCTCGACTTACGACCACTCGACTTACGACCGTGTTTTTCATGCTAAATTTCTGGGAAATAAACAACTATTTGTGTTGTACACAGTGTTTATCCTAAACCTTACAGTATAAAATACAGTACTAACATCATAAAAAGTAAAGTAAAACATGAAATACCAAAATAAAACAATAAAATAGTCATTACTAAAATGTTTTGTTGATATTCAGTAGTAAAGTTCGACTTACAACCGGTTTCTCGGATGGTAGGTGTATATGTTTTTACCGCTAGTTCCCCAAACGTATATATACGTTTTATTTTTTCTGCCTTCAAATTTGGCATGATTGGCCTGAGGTGCCCTTGTCAGCATAGAATGGGTCCTAACACTCAGTGTGCATGGTATTAAAAAAATCTGGGACCACTTAGTACGTTGTGGGAGCACCAATTCAAATGAGCACCAGCTAGAGCAAACAGCGTAGCAAACATCTGGGATTCACTGATTTCATGTAGTATTAACTCTCCAGTTTTAAGAGGAAAGTGATTTTGACCCCGAGTTTAGTGGTGTTCAGTTGGTGTTTATTCATCTCTGAGTCAGTTCTAATGTTTTTTAGCTTATAGCAGAATGTGTAAGAATTTGTGTTAAGTAACCTGTAGACTTTTACAACTGTAATAGGATTTTTTTTAGCTTCTTAGATAAAGATTTTGCAATTATATATTCACCATTTTTGTCCCTGATGCAAGTACATTTAATATCTCATAAGTCATGAGAGTAGTAGATAGCAGTGCCACCTGCTAGTTGATTATGACTACAGTAAGTCATGAGAGTAGTAGATACAGTGTCATCTGCTAGTTGATTATGACTACAGTAAGCCATGAGAGTAGTAGATACAGTGCCACCTGCTAGTTGATCATGACTAAAGTAAGTCATGAGAGTAGTAGATACAGTGCCACCTCCTCCCTGTCTTCCATTCATCAACAACAGCCTTCAGTGAAGGTAACTGTCATGTTGAATGTTCATTCTTTGTGCATGTAAATCTATCTGTAAAGGAGAAAAAAAATTTTGTTGATAATTCTGGGTGTCTGGAACGAATTAATTGGGTTTACATTATTTTTTATATGGAAAATGGATTAGCAAATCATCAATTTCAATAATAGTCACACTCTCTAGAATGAATTAATTATGATAAAATGAGGGTCCACTGTATAATTTTGATTAGTTTCATGCCAGAAAGTACCTTAACCCCTTTTGGGCCCAAGGCCAAAATCTGAAGTGGTGCTCCAGTGTCCAAGAAATTTTGAAAAAAAAAAATTATTTTTTCTTACAGAATTAAAGAGCATATTTTTGTGAAGGTAATAAGACAAAAAAAAAATTCTGATCAGTACTTACCGAGATACAGTGCCAAGAAGTTTGTCCAAAATGACCTGGTGGCGGCAACATCGACGATTTCCACATACGCGCATTACTTTACTTAGCAGTTTATGTAGTTTTTTCTTTTTTCCAATTTTTTCTTTTCCTACTAACATTTGGGGCCTGAGAGACCAATACTGTATATAATGTATATATATAAACTCACTGTATTGAACTCAATAACTGCACTAAAGTTATTATCATATTATTGTTTACCACTGTTGTTTATTACAATAAACATGCACAAATCTTGTATAATACTAATGTTCCATCATATATTTACATATTTACAATCACTGGACATGGTTTTAGAACTGCTGGAGCTTGTGGAACTCCTTGAAACAAGGCACCATGCACAGAGGTACCTTACATTCCTCACACATAAACCGAGTGTCTTTGCGTCTTTGTTGCCGTCGTTTTGTTTCTGCACAGATGATGCATCTCTTCTGAGCAAATTTTTTTTGAGTTGAAGGAAGCTGTATTATGAAATGATCACCTTCCCTCCTCAAACGCTTGGGTATATCCTGAGGAGTTTGAGGACCTTGTTGTATAGCAGGTGTTGTTACCTGGTACTTCATTATGAGTTGTCTGACAACAGACAAACAAAATTCACCATACGGTGGTCTGTTGCCAGTCTTCATTTGGTACATATTATATGCGTTGAGCATTGAAATGTCCATGAGGTAGAAGAAAAATTTCATATACCACTTGTAACTTTTATGAACACAATCAACAAAGCCAATCTGCATGTCACATTTGTCAACCAAGCGCATGTTTTGTGTATAATCAATCACTGCCACTGGTTTTCGAATACGTTCATTAGTCACTCGATCAACTTTGCCACTGTCTTGCATTTCGTTACGGTGAATGGTTGTCAACAATGTGACATCTCATTTGTCATGCCGCCGTAATGCCATGATGTCATTGGCAGTAAACACCTGCACGTCATCACCACGAGCACCTGCGTTGAGCCTGGCCATATGTTTACGATTAGAATGCACTGTGCCACACACATCTGTCTTGTTCACTCGCAAGAAATCACTGAGTAATGGGCTTGTGTACCAGTTATCAGTATACGTATAATGTATGCCCCTTACCAAGATAAGGTGCCATCATACTTCTCACTACGTCACCTGAGATACCCAATAACATCTTGGTATCTTTCAATGTTTTACTTCCCGTGTATGCAACAATATCGAATACCTGGCCACTGTCACAGTCACAGAGTACAAACAGTTTTATACCAAAGCGTTTCCTCTTGCTCAGTATATACTGCTTGAATGACAGCCTACCTTTGAACAAAATCAAAGACTTGTCAATTACAAGATTCTTGAATGGATAAAAATACATGCTGAACTTTTGTTTGAGATACATAAAAACATTTCTAATCTTGTATAACCCGTCACTTCTGTCAGGCCTGGTTTTGTCAGAGAAGTGGAACATACCTAACAGTAAAATAAACTTGTTCACTGGGATGATTTCACTGAAGACCTGGGTAGAAATTAGCCAATCTGTGGACCAGTATGCTTTTATATTATGCTAATAGACATGAGGCATAAGCATTATTGTTGCAAAAACCAAATACATTTCTGCAACAGTCGTCTGTTTCCACCGGTGTAGTCTTGACTGTGGTGATATGACCATATTTGCCATGGTGTACTCAAAATACTTGTTACTTTCCCTGACAATAGTTTCCATCAGTGGTTGGTCAAAGAATAATTCAAAGAATTCCAGTTAATTTGCAGTGTTTCCAAGGGAACAAGTTGGTAGAATTCCACTTTGAGAGTCATCAAAGTGGTGGGGCTTGGGAACAAAATTGGGATTTTGCTGCCAACCCCAGATATGGTTTGCTGGTGGATACTGGACATGATATGCTGGTTGTGCGGGTAGTTGTGGTTGTGGTGGGCTGGTGGCTGATGCTCCGCTTTGCCCTTGAACTGAGGAGTCAGCAGCGTGGGTCCCAGCCTGGGCTGGTGAGTCATGCATGGCCGTGGCACTACGATCACCACTACCACCATCTGCTGATGCCTGTGGTCTATCCATGCCATATGTAGCCATATCATCCTCACTATCACTATCTATACCTGGTGTAGGGCCACGGGATGTACTCCGGGATGTACTCCGTCCCCTGGGCACAGCATAGAGTACACTACCCGAGCGCATGCGGCGACGTACATACCGACGCTTCACTGGTGAATATGATTCCTCACTATCACTACTCGAATGATCGTCAAGAGCAATAAAAATCACAATCCACATCACTATCATCATCATTACTGAAGTCAGAAGCCTGCCCATGCGAAAATAATAGTTTTCTCTTGCGTTGAGGTACAACCGACCGTGACTGAGGAGTGCCCACACCAGAGGTAGAAGGTTGAGGATCGTCAGGGTTTTCTGCACTATTATCGATATCCTGGTCATTCCTTTCGGTCACTAACTTATCAAAGCCAAAGAATTCGTCTTCATTTCCACTTCCATCAGTGTCAGAACTATCAGATAGGAAGAGGAGAGTCCCAATTTTTCGTGGAGTGAGAGCTGCCTTGCGACGAGGCATGGTGAACAAGGGTATCTGAGCCGGCGTTCCCACAATGCTATGCGGGCGCCTAGATTTTTTGTTTATGGCGCACACCCACCACACAGACCCGTTCTCTCACATGTAGGCCTATGAGTGCTTTTGTGTTAAATTTGACGGCGCTAGAATATTGGCATAGATCTACAGTTTGGACACTCAACGTGAAGCCGTAGATCTACGGGATGGACCCTGAAAGGGTTAAAATTGAGATGAAGTAAGAGAAATGTTCGATTTTTTTTCGATGTTCAAGAGTAAACAAGTGACGTTACCATCGAATACATGTCCAACTGAATGGTCTAATACACAGTCATGAATGGGTTGACATTATTTACGCAATTAATACAATAATGCAGTAGTCTGCTTAACAGTAAATCTTCTATTATATGTGTGAATAAAAGTTCAAAATGAAAAACAAGTGTAATATAAGAGGGGTGTGGAGACATGACTGATGAACAGAGAAAATGTTATTTTAGTGCTAAGAATGTTTGCATTGTTTATTCTGGACCCTATTTTGAAATTGGCATCTATTGAAATTTGTTTGAAATTGACCCAATTACCGATTTCTGACCACTGTTAGGTAGCTCTAATAGGTAAGTGGATTTTTTTTTTTTTTTTTTTTTTTTTTTAGCATACAAACAGAGGTACAAAAAATACAGGTAAGAGCAGCATGCCAAAACCACTTATATGCATAGCATTACGGGCTAGCTTAAAATTAACTTTTACTCAAAGGACAGCATAGAATGAATACTAGTGAAGTAATTCTTTTGGTAGACTGGAATGGACCAAAAATGGGGCATGAAGTTGGTGAAATTACCAATGCGTATATATCGCTGTTGGGTTAAGTGTATTCTAACCTAACAACTCTGTAATCTGTCAAAATCACTAATCTGGCACCTTACAGGTCTCGATGATGCCGGATTATTGATGGTTAACCTGTAGTTATAAAACAAACCATGTCCACTATCAACGATTCCTGGCCATCAGCATCATAACTTTTTTGTTATAAGTATATACAGTGGTACCTTTACTTATGAGTGCCCCAACTTAAAAGTTTTCAAAGTTATGAGCTGTCACTTGGTCGATTTTTTGCTTTGAGCTTCGAGCCAAAATCCAAGTTTTGAGCGAGCTTCAGATACATCACCACTAGTTTGTGCAGCAAATGCCACAACATCTGCCCAGCATCCCATGTCTCACCCTTCTTTGCATATGGTTACCTCACCGTGGAAACATCTCTCTTGTGTTGTGCTTACATTTTGTTCTTTTTGTGCAATTATTTTACCAAATTTCTCTTTTCTAACCATGGATCATAAGAAAGTAAGTGCAAAGGACACTGCTGAGAAGAAGAGGATGTTGTCCATTGAATTAAAGCATGAAATCATAGAAGAACATGAGCGAGGTGTGTGTTTAGTAGTTCTATGATATGTACCATACTAAAGCAGGAGTCGATAAAAGCTGAAACACCAACCAAGGGTGTTAAAATAATTTTGCAGTAATTATGCAAACCAATGTAAATATCTCAAGTAACCCTTTCAGGGTCCGTCTCGTAGATCTACGGCTTTACGTTCAGGGTCCAAACCGTAGATCTACGCCAAAATTCTAGCGGTGTCAAATTTAGCGCGAGAAGGCTGGTAGGCCTACATCTGAGAGAATGGGTCTGGGTGGTCAGTGTGCACACTATAGAAAAATCTGGACGTCCACATGGCATTGTGGGAACGGCGGCAAAGTAGCTTTGTTCATAGTGCCTGGCGGCAAGGAAGCTCTCACTCCCCACTCACTCTCTGGGCGAATTCTGACTCTCCTCTTCACAACTTACAGTTCTAAGACTGATGGAAGTGGAGCTGAAGAGAAATTCTATGGTTTTGAACCACATGGTACCATTGTACCATATGGTACAATGGTACCATATGGTACAATGGTGCCATGTCATACAATGGTATCACATGGTATAATGTGCCATATGGTACATTGTACCATATGGTACATTATACCATATGGTTCATTGTACCATATAGTACAGGGTACAGGGACCCTAATGGATATAAGTCTCTCTGACTTTTTTGAGTTATCCTAGGTTCTCCAAACATATGCTGCTAAGTATGATATTCTATGCAACTTTATTTGTGTATACCTAAACAAACTTACTTACGATGCCACATGCGCTTGAGTAAGTTTATTCAGGTGTACACAAATACAGTTACATAGATTATCATACATAGCAGCATATGTATAAAATCCTAGGATAACCCAAAAAAGTCAGGGTGACTTATTTCCAGAGGGATCCCTGTATCTGTACCATATGGTGTCCTGTACCATATGGTACTCTGCACCATATTGTTCCCTGCACCATGTGGTACCCTGCACCATATGGTACCCTGCACCATATGGTACCCTGCACCATATGGCACCCTGTACCATATGGTACCCTGCACCATATGGTACCCTGTACCATATGGTACCCTGCACCATATGTTATCCTGTACCATATGTTATCATGTACTGTATGGTACACTATAGCATATATTACAATGTACCATATGGTACCCTGTAACATATGATACCGTGTACCATATGGTCAATAGGACATGTTTGTGGCAGCAGGCACCAGCCAAGACTGAGTGAGTGGTGACGCAAGCTAGCTACTGACTCAGCAGTTTCCAAGACAAACCGCTCTGTCATCCACCTCAAGTAACGTGTCGAGTTCCTGTACACTTGCAAATATACTGTATAATAGAACATTACTAATATACAGCATTTTTGCATATTTTTGTTGTAAACAATTATTGTAAACAAAATAAAGGTGAAAATATTAGTGTGTTTATTGTGTTGAATACAACAGTACCATATGGTACCATATGGTACAATGAACGATATGGTATCATTGTACTATATGGTACAATGTACCATATGGTACCATTGCACCATATAGTACCATAAAGTACCATTGCATCATATAGTACCATAAAGTACCATTGCATCATATGGTACCATTGTATCATATGATACCATTGTACCAAATGGTGCCATTGTACCATATTCTACCATATGGTACCATTGTATCATATGGTACCATTGTATCATATGATGCCATTATACCATATTGTACCATTGTACCATATCGTACAATTGTACCATATGGTACCATTGCACCCTATGGCACCATTGTACCATATGGTACTATATGGTACTGTTGTATTCAACACAATAACTGCACTAATATTTTCATCATTTTGTTTACAAGAATTTTACAAAAACAAGTTTTGTAAGCAATATAATGATAAACAAATTAGTGCAGGTATTGTGATGAATACAATGAGTGTACACTTATACAATATACATTATATTGGTCTCACAGGCCACAAATGTTACTACAAAAAGAAAAAAAAATAGAAAAAAGAAAAAAGTATAAAAGCAAAATAAAAAAAATGTGATTTTGAGGAAGTCACTGATGTTGCCGACACCGGGTCATTTTGGGTCAACTTCCCTCCGCTGTATCTCGGTAAGTACTGATCAGAAATTTTTGTTTTGTTTTATTACCTTCACAAAAATATCTCTAATTCTGTAAGGAAAATTTTTTTTTTTTTTTTCAAAATTTCTTGGACACTGGAGCACCACTTCAGATTTTGGCCTTGGACCCTGAAAGGGTTAAGCGATAGAGTATACGATGAACGAACGATAGGGTATATGATGAAGCAATAGAGTATATGATGAATGAACCAAAAAAGCACGAAATGAAACGAACTCCTCCATTGTCCTCTGCCTATCTTTTCCAGCATCCACCTCTGCCCGCATCTTCAGTTAGCCCAAGTCGTCTGATCTCCAAGGTAAATACACTTTATAAAACTGGTTTATTTCTTTACATTCTCTTTTATTATGTTTTATGTTTTTATACAATATTTCTTACTTATAAATACATTTGTCTTATTTAAAAACCTGTAACAAAAAAATTGGGGTGGTTTTTTGGTGGGCTGGAGCAGATTAATGGCATTTCAATTAATTTTAGTGAGGAAAATTGATTTGATATATGAGCAAATTGAGTTACGAGCTCAGTCACAGAATGAATTAAACTCGTAAGTCAAGGTATCACTGTATGTAAAACAAAAAAAAAAAAGACTTGTATATAGGGGTTCATTACCTTCCATGTTTTCAGGCAGCTATGGTAAGTCTTGGAACAAATCACCCATGGATACAGCGAGAACTACTGTATAACAGCCTAAATTATCTTGTTACTGTATACTACTGCTTATGTTGTGCCAAGTACCTGACTTCACTTGTCACTGTTGTCAGTGATTTACCAGGTGAAGAATATTTTGTTTTAATTATTAACTCTAATGGTTAGTAACCTAGGAAAACCCAGTAAAGTAAGTTGGTCATTGGCGTTCTTTAACCCTTTGAGGGTCGACAAGCCCTCTCCGAAACTCGTTCTCAGGGTCGGCCAAATTTAAAAAAAAAAAAATTATTTTCTCTTATGAAAAGATAGAGAATCTTTTCCCGATCATAAAGACACCAAAAGTTTGAAATTGATAGAAAACTTACGGAATTATGCTCTCGCAAAGTTAGCGGTCTCGGCGATGTTTACGCATCGGCGATTTTGCCCACTTTGAGCCCCATTTTCGGCCAATTTCCCTGTACTAGTCGGCAAAAAACATGAATATTTCGCTAGAACTCCATTTTTTCTATCGAATGGGTGCAAGAAACCACCCATTTATGAAATTCAACTATCCAGTACAGTGGTCAGAATTTAGCAATTTTGCCAATTTCACACAAATTTCAAAAGATGCCAATTTCCGAATAGGGTCCAGAATAAACAAGAAAGACATTCCTGGCACTAAAATGACATTTCCTCTGGTCATTAGTCACGTCCCAAGGCTCCTCTTATATTCTTTTGCTTTCCACTTTGAATTTTTATTCTCACAAAAAATATAAGATTTACTGTTATGCAGACTACTGCATTAGTGTAAAAAATGTTATAAATATTATTGGTGCACTTGTGAAAGAATATTAGACTCACCAGTTGACGTGTATTGCACGCTTGGCACGATTTGTTTACTTTTGAAGTTTGGTAAAAATCGAACATTTCTGCTACTTTGAGCTCAATTTCAAGGCACCTTTCATTGTAAAACCAGTCAAAATCATCTCAATTTCTGTAATATGTCTTCCATTCTATAAAATGAGACCAAGAAAACTAGAATACAACAATAAATACCATACGAAAATACACTGCAAAGTCGCTGATTTATTCCAAAAAAATGGTCAAAGTTTTTTTTTTCTCATTGTGCTGCAGGATTTTTTTTAGACTGTGCACACTGACCACATAGACCCATTCTTTCATATGAAGGCCTACCAGCTTTCTCCCACTAGATTTGAGGCCGCTAGAATTTATGCGTACTAGTACGTCAAAAACCCCTACGCGTAAAACGTACTAGTACGACCAAAACCCTCAAAGGGTTAAAAATTCTCCCCCAGTATAATATCTACTACAGTTAGTTAACATTATCTGTGTCTGAGAGCAATCCTCCAGTTTCTCAGTATGTAGCTTAGGACACTATTAACGAAGCCACCTTTCTGCCTGGATAACTCACTGTTGATATTGCTGATTTACCAATGTAGTGAAGTAGCTTGGTCCCCCATAATCACACATTCATAAATGTTCTATTGAATGTTTGTAGTGAATGCTTCAAAATTGCTCTAATTGTTGAATGTTCAGTTATATCATTTTCTCTCTTACTTAATACAGTACAGTGGATCCTCATTTATAGTAATTAATCCGTTCCAGAGAGTGTGACTACAGCTGAATTTGATGATTTCAAAAATTAATTTTTTCCCTTTAGAAATAATGTAAATCCAATTAATCCATTCCAGACTCCCAAAAGTATTAAACAAATTTTTTTTACACGAAATTTACACTTACCTACACAGACAACAATGAGACATGAAGAATAAAACATTAATAACATGACAGTTACCTTTATTGAAGACTCTTCTTAGTGTATTGAAGATGGGAGGAGGGGAGAGGATGAAGAAATTACTGTTTGAAAAGGGAATCCCCTTCCGTAAAGACTTCAGGTACCAAGTCCTTTTATGGGGTCACTTCCCTTCTTTGTTTGTTAATGCCACTAGGAACAGCTTGAGAGTCACTGGACCCCTGTCGCTCAAAAAAGTGTTCCAGGGAGGTCTTTCTGGTGCATGTTAGGAATTGTGGTGGTGGCAAGGGAGCGTGTTGAGAGACAGGACAACATAGTCTGTCAATACGACACTAATATCAACTCTATGGCTAATTTATCTAGCACAATTCATCTCATGTGACATAATAAACAACAGTATTAATAACACAGAAACATGATATATACAGTGGACCCCCGCATACCGTACGCATCACATAACGTTCAATCCGCATACCGCTCGCTTTTATCGCAAAAATTTTGCCTCGCATACCGCTCAAAAACCCGCTCACCGCTCTTCGTCCGAGACGCGTCCAATGTGCGCCCTTAGCCAGCCTCACATGTGCCGCCGGTGGCATTGTTTACCAGCCAGCCTCCGCGGTAACATCCAAGCATGCAATCAGAACATTTCGTATTATTACAGTCTTTTTGGTGATTTTATCTGCAAAATAAGTGACCATGGGCCCCAAGAAAGCTTCTAGTGCCAACCCTACAGCAATAAGGGTGAGAATTACTATAGAGATGAAGAAAAAGATCATTGATAAGTATGAAAGTGGAGTGCGTGTCTCCGAGCTGGCCAGGTTGTATAATAAACCCCAATCAACCATCGCTATTATTGGTGGTACAGCTGCTGCTGCTGCTGTAGCATCGTCTGCTGCTGCTGTAGCATCGTCTGCTGCTGCTGTAGCATCGTCTGCTGCTGCTGTAGCACTGTCAGCTGCTGCTGCTGTAGCATCGTCTGCTGCTGCTGTAGCATCGTCTGCTGCTGCTGTAGCACTGTCAGCTGCTGCTGCTGCTGCTGTAGCACCGTTGTTGGTGTGGCTTATTGAGAATACCAAGAAACAATTAACCCCAGAGGATTTGACACCCAGGATAACCCAAAAAAGTCAGTGTCATCGAAGACTGTCTAACTTATTTCCATTGGGGTCCTTAATCTTGTCTCCCAGGATGCAACCCACACCAGTCGACTAACACCCAGGTGAACAGGGAAAAATGCCTAGAACTAGTGCTCATATTGGTGAATTTAAAGCCAGCAAAGGTTGGTTTGAGAGATTTAAGAATCGTAGTGGCATACACAGTGTGATAAGGCCTGTTCTGGAAGAAAATGCCAAACAGGACCTACAGTACTCAGGAGGAAAAGGCACTCCCAGGACACAGTGTCTCATCAGTCATTGCTGCATCTTCAATAAAGGTAAGTGTCATTTATTCTTCATTTAGTAGAGTAGTACATGCACAATATATATTGTGCATGTACTACTCTACTATTGTGCATGTATCCTTCTCTTTGTGTGTAGGAAAATGTATATTTCATGTGGTAAAATTTTTTTTTTCATACTTTTGGGTGTCTTGCATGGATTAATTTGATTTCCATTATTTCTTATGGGGAAAATTCATTCGCATACCGATCATTTCGCATAACAATGAGCCCTCTTGCACAGATTAAAGTCGCTATGCGGGGGTCCACTGTACTCTAGAATGAATGAAATGTGTCATTAGTATATGCCGAGTGGTGTTGTGCTCTTTGTTGTTGGGTGTATAAGGGCCACAGCAACAAAAGGCGGCGGTGTTTTCAGTAGCCCTATATACCTCCAACAACATTGGAGGAGTCAGTTTCGTGCTGTCCTTCTTCTGTCATTTAATTGCTTAACTTACTTAATGCTACACTTTATCACTGGCTGGTGCTATAGCCTTTATTGACTCCTGCTGCTTTAGTATCCTACATATCGTAGAATCACTGAAGAAGGCACATTCTCCTCTCTCTCTCAGCCCTTTACCAAAGGGCTGGCTGGCATTAGGAACCTTCTTTGGGACCATGGTAGCTTATTTAGCAGTTACAAGCACTAAAAAGAATTGAATAATACAAAATGTATCATATGAATGGGTGGGAGCGTGCTCACTGGCTAATAAACAATGGCACACTGAGTGTTGCTGTGCTGATGCGTTTGGGACGAATCACTATTATTGAGCTCGATGATCACTGAGCCAATATTTTGATGAAAAAAAGTTACGATTTCCAAATATTACGAAATCCAACGACTACAATATCCAGGGGTCCACTGTATATTATTATGTAACTAAGGTGTTGTTGAAGATATGCCATTTGATAAAATTCACTTTCCTGAATCATTGGTAATTGTTTTTCCCTTTTATAAAATCTGTGTGGAAATTTGTCTAGACTGCCTCCATGTGAGTTGCTTACCCTAGCAAGCTCTGTTGACACCAAACTCTGAGGTCTGTACCTCGGCCTCACAAGTGGCTTATTGGACAGATTTCCGTAAATGACTGATGTTGCAAGAAAATCTCGCCTGCTTGCACGAATAAAGGGCTAACTTGGTGTTGGAGAATATATTCCAATCTTCAACCTTCCTAAGCTTTAACCCCTCTGGACTTCCCCTCAGAACCATGTGCAACCGGGAGCCTTAATTCCTGCAATATTCAGTCGAAATTAGTGACCTGCCTGCACCTCAGAAATTCCTGTTTCCAAGGGGGTGTGTATTCCCTAGCATAACTATGCAGAAATAGACACTAGCTTCTAAGACCTAACCATGAAGAGTCGCCGGCACGTACCGATCATTGGGCCATCCAGCTGCACAAAGACCCACAGTTCAACTCACTTGCAAATTCCCCCCAGAAACTGGCCAGAATACTGAATGAGAAAGGGAGGTCTCGTCTTACTGTATGGGCCTGACGGAGGAGGTCATCTACGGTACTTAGAGGTGCCTCCACCAGTTTTCTCCAGGGCCTAGTATGTGTAGACATGTGGGGCGCTGCCCTGATGCTCACGGCACTTGTTACTCGGTTGGTGTCTGGCCTTAGAAGAAATGGCACTGCGGTCTCAGACCCGTGCCCCAGTATTCAAACTTGGGCTGCCAGTTCTCCCTGGCTAATATAACCTAGGGTATGCCTACATTATCGGCCTATTACTACCTACGTTAAGGTCTTAGGCCTGCATTATTATTATCTACAGTTGCCTCAATAATCCTAATATTAGTTCACTAAAAGTATAAACTACCTACCTCTTCCTTGAAGGGTAAATCTATCAATTAAGAAGTACCTTCCAACCACCTTTGCCAACCCGGGTGTGTGTGTGTTTTGGGTGGGTGTAAGGGCCACCCAACAAAGCTGTTCCATCCATGACATGTTGGGATCTTTGTACGACGTATCTGTCCTGTGGAACTTTAGGACTGAATAAATTTTCACAATCTGCACATTTTTCTGTCTTGAAAAATGTGATATTAACCCTTTGAGGGTCGACAGGCCCTCTCCGAGACTTGTTTTCAGGGTCGGCCAAATTTAAAAAAAAAAAAGTTTTTTCTTGTGAAAAGATAGAGAATCTTTTCCTGGTCATAACAACGCCAAAAGTATGAAATTTGATGGAAAACTTACGGAATTATGCTCTCACGAAGTTACCTGTCTTGATGATGTTTACGCATCGGCGATTTTGCCCACTTTGAGCCCTATTTTCGGCCAATTCCAGTGTACTAGTCGACAAAAATCATAACTATTTATCTAGAGCTCCATTTTTTCTATTGAATGAGTACAAGAAACCACCCATTTACTGATTTCAACTATCCAATACAGTGGTCAGAATTTAGCAATTTTGCCAATTTCACACAAATTTCAAAAGATGCCAATTTCCAAATAGGGTCCAGAATAAACAAGAAAGACATTCTTGGCACTAAAATAACATTTCCTCTGTTCGTCAGTCACATCCCCATACCCCTCTTATATTTCTTTGGCTTTCCACTTTCAATTTTTTTCTTAGAAAAAATAGAAGATTTACTGTTATGCAGACTGCTGCATTAGTGTAGAAATGGTATAAATAATATCAGCGCACTTGTGAAAGAATATTAGACTTACCAGTTGACATGTATTGGACGCTTGGCATGATTTGTTTACTTTTGAACTTTGGTAAAAATCGAACATTTCTGCTACTTTGAGCTCAATTTCAAGGTACTTTTCATTGTAAAATCAATCAAAATCATCTCAATTTCTGTAATATGTCTTCCATTCTATAAAATGAGACCAGGAAAACTAGAATACAGCAATAAATACCATATGAAAATACAGTGCAAAGTCGCTGTTTTACTCCAAAAACATGGTCAAAGTTTTTTTTTTTCTCATTACTCACTGTGCTGCAGGATTTTTTTTTTATACTGCGCACACTGACCACATTGACCCATTCTTTTATATGTATGTCTACCAGCTTTCTCCCACTAGATTTGAGGACGCTAGAATTTAGGCGCACTAGTACGTCAAAAACCCTGGGTCATAAGCCATACTAGTATGGCCGAAACCCTCAAAGGGTTAATACAGCCTCTCCTCATTTAGCAATGTACTTGTTTACTGATGACTCTGACTTATGATGGGCTCTCTGACCAGTATGCATACCTAAATAATGTATATTAAAGCTGATTTTCTCATTTCTGTTTAATATAATGTACAGTACACAGCTGTATAAAGAGGTGTGGGATAAAAAGATAAAGAATCTAGGAGAAAGTGGGCGTTGTCAGAGTTGTTCTTTGCTGATGACACTGTGCTTTTGGGAGATTCTGAAGAGAACTTGCAGAGGTTGTCGGATGAGTCTGGTAGGGCATGTAAAAGAAGGAAATCAACCCTTTCAGGGTCGCCCAAATTTAAAAAAAAAAATTATTTTTTCTTATGAAAAGATAGAGAAATTTTTCCCGATCATAATAGCATCAAAAGTGAAATTTGATGGAAAACTTATGGAATTAGGCTCTCGCGAAGTTAGCAGTCTCGACGATGTTTACGCATCAGTGATTTTCCCCACTTTGAGCTTTATTTTCAGCCAATTCCAGTGTACTAGTCGACAAAAATCATAGCTATTTCGCTAGAACTCCATTTTTTTCTGTCAAATGAGTACAAGAAACCACCCATTTACTGATTTCAACTATCCAATAAAGTGGTCAGAATTTAGCAATTTTGCCAATTTCACACAAATTTCAAAAGATGCCAATTTCCGAATAGGGTCCAGAATAAACAAGAAAGACATTCCTGGCACTAAAATAACAAGTTCTCTGTTTGTTAAGTCACATCCCCAGGCCCCTCTTATATTTCTTTGGCTTTCCACTTTGAATTTTTATTCTTACAAAAAATAAAAGATTTACTGTTATGCAGACTAGTGCATTAGTGTAGAAATGGTATAAATAATATCAGTGCACTTGTGAAAGAATATTAGACTCACCATTTGAGGTGTATTGGACGCTTGGCATGATTTGTTTACTTTTGAACTTTGGTAAAAATCGAACATTTCTGCTACTTTGATCTCAATTTCAAAGTACTTTTCATTGTAAAACCAGTCAAAATCATCTCAATTTCTATAATATGTCTTCCATTCTATATACTAATGAGACCAGGAAAACTAGAATACAACTATAAATACCATACAAAAATGTAGTGCAAAGTCGCTGTTTTAATCCAAAAACACAGTAAAAGTTTCTTTTTTTCTCATTATGCACTGTGTGCTGCAGGATTTTTTTTATACAGCGCACACTGACCGCATAGACCTATTCTTTCATATGTAGGCCTACTAGCTTTCTCTCACTAGATTTGAGGGCGCTAGAATTTAGGCGTACAATTTTTTTTATTATTAACACACTGGCCAATTCCCACCAAGGCAGGGTGGCCTAAAAAAGAAGAACTTTCACCATCATTCACTCCATCACTGTCTTGCCAGAAGGGTGCTTTACACTACAGTTTTTAAACTGCAACATTAACACCCCTCCTTCAGGGTGCAGGCACTGTACTTCCCATCTCCAGGACTCAAGTCCGGCCTGCCGGTTTCCCTGAATCGGACTTGAGTCCTGGAGATGGGAAGTACAGTGCCTGCACTCTGAAGGAGGGGGTGTTAATGTTGCAGTTTAAAAACTGTAGTGTAAAGCACCCTTCTGGCAAGACAGTGATGGAGTGAATGATGGTGAAAGTTTTTCTTTTTCGGGCCACCCTGCCTTGGTGGGAATCGGCCAGTATGTTAATAATAAAAAAATAGTACGCCTAAATTCTAGCGCCCTCAAATCTAGTGAGAGAAAGCGTACTAGCACGTCAAAAACCCTGTGGAGTAAGCCATACTAGTACGGCCGAAACCCTGAAAGGGTTAAAATTGAATATAGGAAAGAGTAAGGTGATAAGGATAACAAAAAAATTAGGTAATGGAAGATTGGATATAAGATTGAAAGGAGAGAATATGGAGGTGGTGAATATACTTAGATATTTGCGAGTGGACATGTCAGCAGATGGATCTAGGAAAGATGAGGTAAATCATAGAACTGACGAGGGGAAAAAGGTGAATGGTGCACTGAGGAGCATGAAAGGAAAGAGGGGAATGTATGGGAGTATAGTTATACCAGGACTAATAAAAACACAAATGATGCTAATATACACATGCTAGAACTAATATCACCGCACTCAAGAAGAAAAAAATCCCACTGTGAATCTTCATTGATTTACATAAAGCTTTTGATACAGTTGACCATGATTTGCTGCATATCAAATTAATACACTATGGTATAAGAGGGCACTCCCTCAACTAACTAAAATCATACCTTAGTAACAGAAGACAATATGTGTATGCAAATGGAGCAAACTCTTCCACTCAACCAATCACAATCAGTGTCCCACAAGGATATGTTCTGACCCGCTCCTCTTTCTCATTTACATCAGTGACCCACTGAATGCATTGTGGCTACTCAAACCTGTATTATTTGCAGATGACACAACATAAATCTTCTCTCGCCCAATCCCAGTCATGCTGGCTAACAATGTTAATTCCGAATTGCAGAAAATAACTGCCTGGTTGATGACAAATAAGCTTACCCTCAATACTGACAAAACCTATTTCATTCAGTTTGGAAACAGAGCTACAAATGTTCCACTAAACATAATGCTAAATGGATCATCCATCACAAGACTCAGAGGGAAAATTCCTAGGAATCCACCTTGACAGTAGACTCAAATTCCAGACACACACACTACAAATTTCTAAGAAAATCTCTAAGACAGTAGGCATACAATCAAAGATATGGTACTATGTTCCACAATCAGCTCTCCTTGCACTGTATCATTCACTCATCTACCCTTATCTCACATATGGAATTTGTGCATGGGGATCAACAGCATTAAATCACCTAAGACCACTAATAACCCAGCAAAAAACTGCAATCAGAATGATAACAAATTCCCTCTCCGGACAGCATTCTCCACTAATATTCAAAAGCTTAAAACTGCTCACCGTTAAGAACATCCATGCTTATTCATGTGCCTACTGCATACACAGAACACTACACTCAAACACAAACCCTCCACTCAAACTTCTCCTCACCAACCTTAACAGAACACACGTCATAGAATACTACACTCAGACATAAACCCTCCACTCAAACTTCTCCTCACCAGGACACACGATCACAACACAAGACACAGATCTCTTTTTGATGTACCCCGTGTCCATATCTCACTGTGTAAAAACTCTATGCACATAAAGGGCCCCAAAATCTGAATTCATTATCAGTAAATACTAAAGTAACCAGGTCTTAACACCAATTTAAGGCTCTTCTCAAAAGCCACCTACTCACTCTAAACTAAATGCTCAATAGTCAATATTTAACTTTACCAAAAGTCTCCCAATTACCCATTACCCAAAACAATAGTGCCTTACACCCAATTGTAGCATACTCATACTGTAATCTACTTTCAGCAACTCACAATGTTGTATTACAATAATATAATTTCAATATTTATTTTTGAAACTATTGTAATTAGAGTAAAATTACTGTCAACTATAAATATAAAAAAAGATGTACAACTTAAACAAACTATGATCAATTTCTTTAGTATTAAGTAGTCTGCAAGCCTTTAAATTAAGTCTGCCCATAATGCCTAGGCATGATAGTGGCTCTTTGCACTGCGACTCATTATTGTAATTTCATAATCTCAGTGTAATCTTGCAAAGAAATAAATTTTGTTAGTTTGAAAATGTCATGTTTGAGGGTAATGTGTGGTGTGAATATAATGCAGAGAATCTGTAGTTTGGAGATTAGGAGGAGGTGCAGGATTACTAAAACTATTATCCAGAGGGCTGAGGAGGGGTTATTGAAATGATTTGGACATGTAGAGAGAACTGAATGAAATAGAATGACTTCAAGAGTGTATAAATCTGTAGTGGATGGAAGGCAGAGTAGGGGTCAGCCTAGGAAAGATTGGAGGGAGTAAAGGTTTAATGTGCAAGGGGCTTGAACTTCCAGCCAGCGTACATGAGCATGTTAGATAGCAAATTGAGACAAATGGTTTTTAGGACTTGACGTGCTGTTAGAGTGTAAGCAAGGTAACATTTATGAAGGGATTCAGGGAAACTGTCAGGCCAGACTTGATTCCTGGAGATAGGAAGTACAGTGCCTGCACTGTGAAGGAGGGGTGTTAATTGTAGATGAATGGTTCAGAAAACCGACACGTTGATAAATTAGACACATGTGCAACTCTTGGGTATCTTTATTGAGGAAATGTTTTGCCACACAGTGGCTTCATCAGTCCATACAAAGGAGAATCTTGAATAACAGGAGGAGAATGAGGTAATCAGTCCCTCAACCTTGAGTCGATGTAGTCAGTCCATCAATCTTGAATAGAATACGGCATAAGTGTGGACAGGAGCTTATAAACCGTAGGCAGGTTGAGGGACTGATTACCTCATTCTCCTCCTGTTCTTCAAGATTCTCCTTTGTATGGACTGATGAAGCCACTGTGTGGCAAAACGTTTCCTCAATAAAGATACCCAAGAGTTGCACATGTGTCTAATTTATCAGCATGTCGGTTCTCTGAACCATTCATCTACAATCCTGTCAGACACTGCAACTTGTTGAGATCTTAATACTTGGGAATTCTTTGCTTGGCTAACCCTTGGGCATGACCTACTTCCACATTAAACAAATGTGACACCACCTATGACTGCTGCACCTCTCCTGCCTACGGTTTATAAGCTCCTTCTCCACACTTATGCTGTATTCTATTCAAGATTGATGGAGTAACCACATCAACTCGAGGTTGAGGGACTGATTACCTCATTCTCCTCCTGTTCTTCAAGATTCTCTCCTTCGCATGGACTGATGAAGCCACTGTGTGGCAAAACGTTTCCTCAGTAAAGATACCCAAGAGTTGCACATGTGTCTAATTTATCAAGGGGTGTTAATGTTGCAGTTTTATAACTGAACATTAAAATGGTATAAAATACCGACAGGTTGTTAGGTAAGACACATATGCAACAGTCAGGTATCTTTATTTCGAAACGTTTCGCCTACACAGTAGGCTTCTTCAGTCAAGTACAGAAAAGTTGATAGAAGCAGAAGATACTTGAAGATGTAATCAGTCCATCACCCTTAAAGTTTTGAGGTGGTCAGTCCCTCAGTCTGGAGAAGAGCATTGTTCCATAGTATGAAACAATATTGTTTCATACTATGGAACAATGCTCTTCTCCAGACTGAGGGACTGACCACCTCAAAACTTTAAGGGTGATGGACTGATTACATCGTCTTCAAGTATCTTCTGCTTCTATCAACTTTTCTGTACTCGACTGAAGAAGCCTACTGTGTAGGCGAAACGTTTCGAAATAAAGATACCTGACTGTTGCATATGTGTCTTACCTAACAGTTTTATAACTGTAGTGTAAGCACGCCTCTGGCAAGACAGTGGCTGAGTGAATGATGAAAGGTTTTTCTTTTTCGGACCACCGTGTCTTGGTGGGAAATGGCTGATATGTTAACCCTTTCAGGGTTTTCGATGTACTAGTACGGCTTACGCACCAGGGTTATTGACATACTAGTACGCCTAAATTCTAGCACCTTCAAATCTAGCGAGAGAAAACTGGTAGGCCTACATATGAAAGAATGGGTCTATGTGGTCAGTGTGCACAGTATACAAAAAATCCTGCAGCACACAGTGCGTAATGAGAAAAAAAACTTTGTGTTTTTGGATTAAAACAACCACTTTGCACTGTATTTTTGTATGATGTTTATGGGTGTATTCTAGTTTTTCTGATCTTATTTTATAGAATGGAAGACATATAAATTGAGATTATTTTCACTGGTTTCACAATGAAAAGTACCTTGAAATTGAGCTCAAAGTAGCAGAAATGTTCGATTTTTACCAAAGTTCAAAAGTAAACAAATCATGCCAAGCGTCCAATACACATCAACTGGTGAGTAATATTCTTTCACAAGTGTGCTGATATTATTTATATAATTTCTACACTAATGCAGTAGTCTGCATAACAGTAAATCTCCTATTTTTTGTAAGAATAAAAATTCAAAGTGGAAAGCAAAAGAAATACAAGAGGGGCCTGGGAGACGAGACTAACAAACAGAGAACTTGTTATTTTAGTGCCAGGAATGTCTTTCTTGTTTATTCTGGACCCTATTTAGAAATTGGCATCTTCTGAAATTTGTGTGAAATTGGCAAAATTGCCAATTTCTAACCACTTTATTGGATAGTTGGAATTGGTAAATGGGTGGTTTCTTATACTCATTCAATAGAAAAAATGGAGTTCTAGCGAAATGAATATGATTTTCGTCTACTAGTACACAGGAATTGGCCAAAAATAGGGCTCAAACTGGGCAGAATCGCCAGTGCGTAAACATCGGCGAGACTGCTAAATTTGTTAGAGCATAATTCCATAAGTTTTCCATCAAATTTCATATTTTTGGTGTCATTATGATTGGGAAAAGATTCTCTATCATTTCATAGGAAAAATAATTTTTTTTTCCGAAAATTTTTTGACCCTGAGAACAAGCTTAGGAGATGGCCTCTTGACCCTGAAAAGGTTAAAAAAAATGCTGTATAATCATTTAAAAATATGCAAGAAATGTTATAAGTGGTTCAATGGTGACATTAAGACTATATCAAAGATGGTTGACACAAACCTATTACCATTATAATATGCTCCTCACTTAGCGACCAATTTGCTTACCGACATGGTCTTAGGAATAGAACTGTCATTAAGTGAGGAGAGGCTGTAGTACAGTATGATTATTTTCCTTTTCTTTTCAATGCACCTGCTATCTTCCACAAAGGCAGGGTGACCTAAAAAGAAAAGCAAAAGCTCTCATGTGTAGTAATTTGTACAGGAGAAAGGGTTACTAGCCCCTTGCTTCCACTATTTTAAGTCACCTCCTATGGCACACACATTACTTATGGAGGAAGGATTACAGGTACTCCTCACTTAATGGCCGAGTTAGGTTCCTAAGAGTAGGTTGATAAGCGAATTGGTCGTTAAATGGGGAACCGCCCATTACTGATAATTCAAGCATACTGTACTGGTAGTGGGTTTGTGTCAACCATCTTTAGAGATTGTTTTAATGTAACCTTTTGCACCATATGTAACATTTTTAGTACACAGTAGGGCCCCACTTTATGGCATTCCACCAATACGGTGATTTCAAATCATGACCCAAGCTTCCTATATGGCGAGCGGTCTTTCTAATACGTCATGCCCCAGCTGGTTTGTTTACATTCTCCTTGAGCACATCTCTATTATGTCTGGAAATTTTCCAGAATTTCAAGTGTTTTGAAGTTATTGCATATTTATATATACAGTGGAACCTCTACTTGCGAGCGTGTCCACGTGCGAGTTTTTCCAAATACGAGCAGTCGATAGGCCAAATTTTTGCTTCCATACATGAGCAAAATTTCCACAAGCGAGCAGACCTCAAGGCAGGTTCCTTGACACTGGTGAGGGGCTCTTGCTCTTGATCTCGGGAATTGTATCTCATTTGCTTGTTGGACTATCTCATTGAAACTTGGGCAATGTATGATGGAAAGATGCTTCTTAACGTACACCAAAAATGAAAGAAATCTAAGTATAAATAATGGAGTTCGCTTTTCAGCAATTAGGCACCCCTTAGAGGTAATTTTGAATGGTTTTTATGGTTGTATTCTCGTTTTTTTGGTCTCATTTGATAGAATGGAAGATATATTACAGAAATAGATATGATTTTAACCCTTTCAGGGTCCAAGGCCCAAATCTGGAGTCACGCACCAGTGTCCAAGAATTTTCAAAAAAAAAATTTGTTATTTTTTCTTATGAAATCGTAGAGAATCTTTTTGTGAAGGTAATAAAACAAAAAGTACGAAATTTGGTGGAAAATTGACGAAATTATGCTCTCGCAAATTTTGATGTGTCAGCGATATTTACGAATCGGCGATTTTGCCGACTTTGACTCCCATTTTAGGCCAATTACATTATTCCAATCAACCAAATTCTTAGCTATTTCACTAGTATTACTTCTAGTCTATCGATTGAGCACAAGAAATCGCCAAGTCAACTGTTTCAACTACAAAATAAAGTGATCGGAAATTGTTAATTTGGCCAATTTAACACAAAGTTCAAAATATTCCAATTTCAAAATAGGGTCCAGAATGAACAATGTAGGCATTCCTGGCACTAAACTAACATTTCCTCTGTTCATTAGTTATGTTTTGAGGCTTTACAAATAAATTCCATTTTGATTTTTTATTCACATAATGAATTTTTATTCACACCAAAAAATTGAAGATTTACTGTTATGCAATACTGTAATAATTTTATAAATATCATCACCATATTTGTGAATGTATATTAGACCCACCAGCTGACGTGTATTAGACGTGTGAGGTCGTTTGTTTACTCTTGAATATCGGCAAAAATTTAACATTTCTGCTACTTTGAGCTCAGTTTCAAGCCATTTCCAGTGCTAAAACCAATCAAAATCATCTCTATTTCTGTAATATGTCTTCCATTCTATCAAATGAGACCAAGAAATCGCAAATACAACTATAAAAAACATACGAAAAAACACTGCAAAGTTGGTGTTTTAATCGAAAAATCATGATTTAATTTTTTTTCTCTCATTATACACAGTGTGCTGCAGGATCTGTTTTATGTGGTGCACACATACCACATAGATGTATTCTCTCATATCTAGGCCCAAATGTACCACTCACAGTTTATCAGAGTGAGCTGAGCTCATGGCGTAGATCTACGGTTTGGACCCTGAACATAAAGCCGTAGATCTACGGGATGGACCCTGAAAGGGTTAATTGCTTTTATGACAAAATGTACCTTGAAATAGAGCTCAACCTAGGGGAAATGGTCCATTGCTTGGCTGTTTCAGAGTAAACAAATGTCACCACTGTCCATTCCAATATGCAGTCGTGAATGAGTTGACATTATTTATACAATTATTGCAATAAGGAATAACAGTAAAGCTTATACAGTGGTCCCTCGTTTTTCGTAATTAATCCATTCCTGGAAGTGTGACTATTATCGAAATTGACGATTTTCGAATCCATTTTCCCCATAAGAAATTATATAAATCCAATTAATTCGTTCCAGACACCCAGAAGTATCAACAACAATTTTTTTTACCTTGAAGATAGATTTACATGCACAAAAGAATGAACATTCAACATGACAGTTACCTTTATTGAAGGCTGTTGTTGATGAATGGAAGACAGGGAGGAGGAGAGTGGGAAGAGAGGTTATTGTTTGGAAGGAAATCCCCCTCCATAAGGACTCTAGGCCACTTCAGGGGTCACTTCCCTAGCTTAAATATAGATTTACATGCAGAAAAGAATACCAAATAAATGTAAAGCACTAATAAATTGTAAAAGAACATTGGTAATAGGGGTAGTTGATGAGTGGAACAGTCTGCCTAGTAGGGTGATCGAAGCTAAAACTTTGGGTAGTTTCAAATTTAGGTTGGATAAATACATGAGTGAGAGGGGTTGGATTTGAGTCAGACCTGCACCTGAGCTTATTGCTTGGGCAGCATTTGTTCTGTTAGTCGGTTGGATTTGTGAAGGACCTCCCTAGTATGGGCCTACAGGCCTATTGCAGTGTTCCTCCTTTCTTATGTTCTAAAAGCTATGACTTAGGTAGTTTCAAATTTAGCTTGGATAAATACATGAGAGAGAGGTCTTGGATTTGAGTCGGACTTGCACCTGAGCTTATTGCTTGGGTAGCATTTGTTCTGTTAGTCGGTTGGATTTGTGAAGGACCTCCCTAGTATGGTCCAACAGGCCTATTACAGTGTTCCTCCTTTCTTATGTTCTTATTTTCTAAAAGCTATGGCATGGGTAGTTTCAAATTTAGGTTAGATAAATGGGGATTAGAAAGGCTAAACATGACTATGGAATTAGAGTTGCTAATGAATCAAAGGCTAATCCAAAGGGGTTCTTTCAAGTGTATAGGACGAAGGTGAAGGAAAAAGTAGGACCTCTGAAAATTGGGAATGAACAGCTGACGGATAATGAACTGGAAATGTGTTCCTTATTTAATGACCATTTTTTGTCAGTTTTTACACAGGAAGATGTAAATGAGATTCAAGTAATTAACAATTATTTAGTTCCTGTAAAGTAAAAGGACACAAGTGCAACTAATGTGACACTTTATTATGGCAACGTTTCGCTCTCCAGGAGCTTTATCAAGCCGTTACAAACAGTACATGGACACAGAGGGTATATATAGGCTCAGAGTGAGATGCAATACTAGTGGTAGTAGTAGTAGTAGTAGTAGTAGTAGAAGTAATACAATATGTAGAACAATTAACTTGCACATGAGTAAACGATATAAAGGCTATTACTTGGGAAACATAAAAATTGGTTAGACAAATATTTCTATTGGAGGCTGGATAGAGAAGGCCTGTTTCAATGTTCATTTTCTGTAATGTGCTTGTGTAGTATTAACAGGAGAGACTATGTGATAGCAGGATTCACTGTTTTCAGGAGGATTCTTGCTAAGACTTCAGAGATGGTGAAGCTGCCTTTGTTTTGTTTAATTGTATTAGAAACAGCTATTAGTGAAGATTCAAGGCACTTGCGTCTGCGGAAATTAGTTTCTTTGATCACTAGTTGGGCTTCCCTGAATTTCATGAGATGATTGGTGGAATTTCGGTGTTGTACACAGGCGTTGTTCAAGTTATCGTTCTTACATGCATAAATTGAGGCAGGTGTCGAGGTTTCTTGCTGTTTCACCTACATAAATCTTGTCGCAGCCCCCACAGGGTATAGTGTAGACCCCTGCGTTGACTGGTTCATGGTGCTTGGATTTTGTTCTGGTTAGATCCTTTATCGAAGTGCTGGAAGCGATGGCGACTCTGCTGTTAGCTTGTGAAAGTACTTTAGAAATGTTCAGTGCAACCTGGCTGTTGGGAAGAATTATAACTTTGTTGGGAGTGGTGTTGGTGCATGGAGAAATAATGATCTGAAGGGCTCTTTTCTTGCAGTCTTTGATGAAGAAGGAAGGAAAATGTAAATCTGTGAAGGTTCGGTGAATGTATGTACATTCCTCGTCAAGAAACTCAGGACTACAAATTTGGTATGGCATACTCTTAGGAAAAACCCGATGATGATGCCTCTTTTGGTCCTAGTATCTTGACTGGAATAGAAGTGTGTGAGATTGTTTTTATTGGTAGGTTTCCTACAAACTTGAAATCTTAGGCTGTTGTCTACTTTGTGAATGAGGACGTTGAGGAAAGGTAGTCTGTCATTGGATTCTTCTTCTAGTGTAAACTGGATCGCCGGTTCAACTGCGTTGAGCCTTGCCTGTAGATTCCGTACATCAAAACGTTTGGGCATTATTATGAGGACATCGTCCACGTAACATAACCAAGTGACGCTTGAAGGAATGATATTGGCGAAGTGTTCAGACTCTAGGTATTCCATGTACAAGTTGGCTAGGACGACACTGATGGGGGACCCCATTCCCATGCCGTAGGTTTGTTTGTACAGCCTGTTATTGAAAGAAAAACAGTTGAAATTAACACAGAGTTCAATCAAGTCAACAAAATCTCCGGGAGGTAGAGGAAGATTAAGGTCCTGATTGACTTTACGTCATAGAACCTCGATGGCTTTAGTGGTAGGTACTTTTGTGAAGAGGGAAGTCACGTCCAAACTGCTTTGTTTCTTGTTATGGATGGATAGGTTTTGGATGCAGTTGAGAAGATCGCCTGAATGTTTAAGATGAGCGGGGCTGATGGTCCCCAGAAGGCAGGAAAGATGTTTGGCAAGAACTCCGGCTAGTTTGTGTGGTGCACTGCCTATACCTGACGTGATTGGTCTGAGAGGAATATTATGTTTATGGGTCTTGGGTAAACCATTCATGTGTGCTTGTTTAGGGTTGCTGGGTAAAAAGTACAGAAGTTTCTTCCCTTCTCTAGTGTATTTAAGTATTTGTCTGGTTTTGTATAGAAAATCTTTGGTAAGTGTCTCCCACTGTTGTGCGCTGATGGGTTCGTATGTAGACTGATCATTCAAGAGGTCCATCATTTTGGTGTTGTAGCCACTGGTGTTGAGTATGATGACTCCACCTCCTTTGTCGGCGGTGGTGACGATAATGTTGGGGTCGTTGGCGAGGTCCTTAAGGGCAATGATATATCGTCTAGGAAGATTAGAAAAGGTTCACATAAAGCTGCAGTGAGGATGCCCTGTATATAACCCTTCTGGAAGTCACTGTCACTGTGTCTATGGTTCCTGGTAACTAGGTTGAGTTTATAGTTAGGTTTGTGTATGTTGGTGGTAAATTTGAGTCCCAGACTCAGTGCCTGTTTCTCGTAGTCAGTTAAGGTGCATGATGATAGGTTATCAACTCAACCTAGTTACCAGGAACCATAGACACAGTGACAGCAACTTCCAGAAGGGTTATGTACAGGGCATCCTCACTGCAGCTTCATGTGAACCTTCTTCTTCTAATCTTCCTAGACGATATATCATTGCCCTTAACCCCTTCAGGGTCCAAGGCCCAAATCTGAAGTGGTGCCAGAGTGTCCAAGAATTTAAAAAAAAAAATTGTTATTTTTTCTTATGAAATGGTAGAGAATCTTTTTGTGACGGTAATAAAACAAAAAGTACAAAATTTGATGGAAAATTGACGAAATTATACTCTCGCGAATTTTGATGTGTCAGCGATATTTACGAATCGGCGATTTTGCGGACTTTGACTCCCATTTTAGGCCAATTACATTATTCCGGTCAACCAAATTCTTAGCTATTTCACTAGTATTACTTCTATTCTATCGATTGAGCACAAGATATCGCCAAGTCAACTGTTTCAACTACAAATTAAAGTGATCGGAAATTGTTAATTTGGTCAATTTAACACAAAGTTCAAAATATTCCAATTTCAAAATAGGGTCCAGAATAAACAATGTAGGTATTCCTGGAACTAAACTAACATTTCCTCTGTCCATTAGTTACATTTTGAGGCTTTACAAATAAATTTCATATTGATTTTTTATTCACATAATGAATTTTTATTCACAACAAAAAATAGAAGATTTACTGTTATGCAATACTGTAATAATTATATAAATATCATCACCATATTTGTGAATGCATATTAGACCCACCAGCTGGCATGTATTAGACGTGCGAGGTCGTTTGTTTACTCTTGAATATCGGCAAAAATTTAACATTTCTGCTACTTTGAGCTCAGTTTCAAACCGTTTCCAGTGCTAAAACCAATCAAAATCATCTCTATTTCTGTAACATGTCTTCCATTCTATCAAATGAGACCAAGAAATCGCAAATACAACTATAAAAAACATACGGAAAAACACTGCAAAGTCGCTGTTTTAATAAAAAAATCGTGATTTCAGTTTTTTTTCTCTCATTATACATGGTGTGCTGCAGGATCTGTTTTATGTGGTGCACACATACCACATAGATGTATTCTCTCATATCTAGGCCCAAATGTACCACTCACAGTTTATCAGAGTGAGCTGAGCTCATGACGTAGATCTACAGTTTGGACCCTGAACGTAAAGCCATAGATCTATGGGATAGACCCTGAAAGGGCTAAGGACCTCGCCAACAGCCCCAACATTATCGTCACCACCGCCGACAAAGGAGGTGGAGTCGTCATACTCAACACCAGTGACTACAACACCAAAATGATGGGCCTCTTGAATGATCAGTCTACATACGAACCCATCAGCACTCAACAGTGGGAGACACTTACCAAAGATTTTCTATATAAAACCAGACAAATACTCAAATGCACTAGAGAAGGGAAGAAACTTCTGTACTTGTTACCCAGCAACCCTAAACCAGCACACATGTATGGTTTACCCAAGACCCATAAACATAATATTCCTCTCAGACCAATCACGTCAGGTATAGGCAGTGCACCACACAAACTAGCCGGTGTTCTTGCCAAATATCTTTCCTGCCTTCTGGGGACCATCAGCCCCACTCATCTTAAACATTCAGGCGATCTCCTCAGCCGCATCCGAAATCTATCCATCCATAACAAGAAACTAAGCAGTTTTGACGTGACTTCCCTCTTCACAAAAGTACCTACCATAAAAGCCATCAAGGTTCTATGACGTAAAGTCAATCAGGACCTTAATCTTCCTCTACCTCCCGGAGATTTTGTTGACTTGATTGAACTCTGTGTTAATTTCAACTGTTTTTCTTTCAATAACAGGCTGTACAAACCTACGGCATGGGAATAGGGTCCCCCATCAGTGCCATCCTAGCCAACTTGTACATGGAATACCTAGAATCCGAACACTTCGCCAACATCATCCCTTCAAGCGTCACTTGGTTACATTACGTGGACGACGTCCTCCTAATAACGCCCACATGTTTTGATGTACAGAATCTACAGGCAAGGCTCAACGCAGTTGAACCAGTGATCCAGTTTACACTAGAAGAAGAATCTAATGACAAACTACCTTTCCTCGACGTCCTCATTCACAAAGTAGACAACAGCCTAAGATTTCAAGTTTATCGGAAACCTACCAATAAAAACAATCTCACACTCTTCTATTCCAGTCAAGATACTAGGACCAAAAGAGGCAACATCATCGGGTTTTTCCTAAGAGGATACCGAATTTGTAGTCCTGAGTTTCTTGATGAGGAATGTACATACATTCACCAAACCTTCACAGATTTACATTTTCCTTCCTTTTTCATCAAAGACTGCAAGACAAGAGCCCTTCAGATCATTAATTCTTCATGCACCAACACCACTCCCAACAACGTTATAATTCTTCCCAACAGCCAGGTTGCACTGAACGTTTCTAAAGTACTTTCACAAGCTAACACCAGAGTCGCCATCGCTTCCAGCACTTCGATAAAGGATCTAACCAGAACAAAATCCAAGCACCACGAACCAGTCAACGCAGGGGTCTACACTATACCCTGTGGAGGCTGCGACAAGATTTATGTAGGTGAAACAGCAAGAAACCTCAACACCCGCCTCAGTGAACACATTTATGCATGTAGGAATGATAACTTGAACAACGCCTGTGTACAACACCGAAATTCCACCAATCATCTCATGAAGTTCAGGGAAGCCCAGCTAGTGATCAAAGAAACTAATTTCTGCAGACACAGCTTCACCATCTCTGAAGTCTTAGCAAGAATCCTCCTGAAAACAGTAAATCCTGCTATCACATAGTCTCTCCTGTTAATACTACAGAAGCACATTACAGAAAATGAACATTGAAACAGGCCTTCTCTATCCAGCCTCCATTAGAAATATTTGTCTAACCAATTTTTATGTTTCCCAAGTAATAGCCTTTACATCATTTACTCATGTGCAAGTTAATTGTTCTACATATTGTATTACTTCTACTGCTACTAATACTACTACTACTACTACCACTAGTATTGCACCTCACTCTGAGCCTATATATACCCTCTGTGTCCATGTACTGTTTGTAACGGCTTGATAAAGCTCCTGGAGAGTGAAACATTGCCATAATAAAATGTCACATTAGTTGCACTTGTGTCCTTTTACTTTACATATTGTGGGTAATTCTACCAACTTTATTTAGTTCCTGATGAATTTAAATTAACTAATATTACTGTCACGAGGGACATGGTTATTCAACAGATAGACAAACTGTAGCAAAATAAGTCGCCGGGACCCGATGAGTTGTTTTCCAGGGTACTTAAGGAATGCAAGATGGAGCTTAGTCAGCAATTAATGAGTGTGTTTAATGCGTCCATCCTTACCGGTGTTGTGCCAGAGTTGTGGAAGATGGCTAATGTGGTTCCTATATTCAAATCAGGGGATAAGTCCATTCCTTCAAATTACTGTCCAATAAACCTGACATCTATAGTGGGCAAGTTATTAGAATCAATTAGAGCTGACATTATTAAAAGTCACCTTAAAGAGCATAACTTGATAAATGAATCTCAACATTGATTCACGAGAGGTCGTTCCTGCCTAACAAACTTACTGACGTTCTTCAATAGAACATTTGAGGCAGTTGACAGTGATAAGGAATATGATATTGTTTATTTGGATTTTAGTAAATCCTTCGATAGAGTACCTCACAAGAGACTCTTAAGAAAAGTGGCAGCTCATGGTATAGGAGGTAAAGTTCTAGCATGGAGAGAGGCATGGCTTACCAATAGAAAGCAGAGAGTTACCATTAATGGAGTGAAATCTGAATAGGGATTAGTCACTAGTGGAGTTCCACAAGGATCAGTTTTAGGCCCTCTCTTGTTCATAATTTACATTAATGACCTTGATGAAGGGATTACGAGTGACATGAATAAGTTTGGTGATGATACAAAGATAGGCTGTATAATTCACTCTGAGGAGGATAGCAATGAACTCCAGGAGGATTTGGACAAATTAATGTCTTGGTCTGAAAAATGGCAGATGAAGTTCAATGTCGATAAGTGTAAGGTACTAGCCCTTGGTAATGAAAATAACTCTCGAAGCTACAATCTAGGTGAAGCAGAGCTTGATCATACAGAATGTGAAAAGGACTTGGGAGTCATGGTGAGCAGAAATCTAAAGCCAAGACAGCAGTGCATTAGTGTGTGCAACAAGGCCAACAGATTACTTGGATTTATCTCAAGAAGTATAAGTAACAGAAGTCCAAAAGTTATTTTACAGCTCTATACATCACTAGTAAGGATTCATTTAGGTTATGCTGCTCAGTTTTGGTCCCCTTACTACAGGATGGATATAGACTCATTTGAGAACATACAGAGAAGAATGACTAAAATGATTTACAGTGTAAGGAACCTCCCGTATGAAGATAGAGTTAAAGCCTTAAATCTCCACTCTCTGGAGAAGCATAGAATGAGGGGAGATATCATTGAAGTGTATAAGTGGATGACGGGCATAAACAAGGGAGATATTAATAAAGTACTGATGGTGTCAAACCAGGTAAGAACCAGAAATAATGGATTTAAGTTGGATAAATTTAGATTTAGAAAGGACATAGGTAAGTACTGGTTTTCTAACAGAGTTGTAGATGCATGGAACAGTCTTCCCAGTAGGGTGATAGAGGCTAGGACCTTGGGTAGCTTTAAGAAGAGATTGGACAAATATATGAGTGGGAGGGGCTGGGTTTGATTGGTGTCATTGGGTACGGGAGTTATTTCTTGGGTAGCTTTAGGTAGAGGTCGTTTTGATAAGGACCTACTTCACATGGGCCAGTAGGCCTTCTGCAGTGTTCCTCCATTCTCATGTTCTTATGTTTTTAAATCCGAGTGGGGATCTGTAACAAGTGGCGTACCAAAGGAATCAGTCTTAGGCCCGTTGTTGTTTATAATATATATCAATGACCTTGATGAGGGTATTACTAGTGATGCGAGCAAATTCGCCGATGACACAAAGATAGGTAGGATAATTGATTCAAACATAGATGTTAGGGAACTTCAGGAGGATTTAGACAATCTCTATTCTTGGTCAGAAAAGTGGCAGATGCAGTTCAGTGTAGATAAATGCAAGGTTCTGAAGCTCGGGAGTGTCCATAACCCTAGCACTTATAAGTTAAATAATGTAGAACTTAGCCATACAGATTGCGAAAAGGACTTGGGGGTTATGGTGAGCAGTAACCTTAAACCAAGACAACAGTGCATAAGCGTACGTAATAAGGCAAATAGATTATTGGGATTTATATCAAGAAGTGTAAGCAACAGAAGTCCAGAGGTTATACTGCAGCTTTATTCATGAACATTAAAATGGTATAAAATACTGACAGGTTGTTAGGTAAGATACATATGCAACAGTTAGGTATCTTTATTTCGAAACGTTTCGCCTACACAGTAGGCTTCTTCAGTCAGAGTACAGAAAAGTTGATAGAAGATACTTGAAGACAATGTAATCAGTCCATCACCCTTGAAGTTTTGAGGTGGTCAGTCCCTCAGTCTGGAGAAGAGTATTGTTCCATAGTCTGAAACAATATTGATAAATTAGACACGTGTCGGTTCTCTGAAACATTCATCTACAATCCTGTCAGACACTGCAACTTCTTGGGATCTTAATACTTGGAAGTTCTTCGCTTGCCTAACCCGGGCATGACCTATTTCCACATTGAACAAATGTGATACCACCTACGACTGCTGCACCTCTCCTGCCTACGGTTTATAAGCTCCTTCTCCGGACATATGCCGTATTCTATTCAAGATTGATGGACTGACCATATTGACTCAAGGTTGAGGGCCGTATAATTCACTCTGAGGAGGATAGCAATGAACTCCAGGAGGATTTGGACAAATTAATGTCTTGGTCTGAAAAATGGCAGATGAAGTTCAATGTGGATAAGTTGTACAAGAATGGTATACAATACCGACAAGATGAAAGTGTAATTATAAGTGTAAGGTACTAGCCCTTGGTAATGAAAATAACCCTCGAAGCTATAATCTAGGTGAAGTAGAGCTTGATCATACAGAAAACATTATATACTGAGTCAAAAAAGGAGAATTAGTGTGCACTACCTAGCAGAGTTTACTGCCAGAGGGGAATCATAGGCCTGTGTCCCGTGTGAAAAAAATAATAATAATTGAACTTTGTGTCAGAGGAAAGAAAGTCTCCCTGAAAACATTGAGTATACATAGTGTATAGTGTATACTACAGTGGCTCCCTAGTATATTGATGATAAAGGCTAAAGTGTCATTTGAAAACAGGTGAATTTGTAAATGAAGTGATAAGCCTATAGAGGCAGGTGCCAGAAGTCACCAGAAACTTACCACAGGTCAGCTGTTTTTAATAATCTTCCTGGCCTGCTAGTGTACTCGCATATAATCTAGTGATACCAGTGAAGAGCAGAATACAGTGTTGTAGTAGCAACTAACCAGTATTATAATGGTACTTAGTGGAGTGGAGTGACTTTCATTAGTTTCTTTTTTCTTGAAATACCAGACGTATACTGTGAATTTCATATAACCTGTAGTTACCAGCGGTCGCAATATACACAACGAGAAGCAATTATTACTACAGAAAAAGCGTCCTTCCTCCAAAATTTGCACCAGTCAACTATAGTGATAATATAGCATTTATTGTGGTGGAGACGGAAAAAAAAAATAGAGAAGCTAGATACAGCGATTGATAAACAAGGGTGGAGGTCGACCGTTCGTCATTGTAGGAGTGCCAGCAGTCACCGGCTCTTCAACACGCAAGTTATACTTTTGTATCAATCAAATCACATATTACTCGGGTAGATAATTTCCAGTAGATCCTTCATGTGTTAGCTCAAATCACCGACCAGTATGGTTTAAATAAGTGACCCACTGATCAGATCAGATAGACTGGTCCGAACCCTTGACTGGTCCGAACCCTTGACTGGTCCGAACCCTGGACTGGTTTCAAACGGTTTCGTTGTGCACTACCTAGCAGGTTATTAATAGAATATTCAAGAGGTTGCTAGTAGAATTGCAGTAAATCAACCATTCAAATCATTATGAAGCTGTGTGTAGTCTGTGGTCAGTCAAACAAACGGGCTTCCACATGCATAAATTGTCATTTTTGTGGAAATTGGTGTCACGCCCCTTGTGCAGATATCCAAGAACTAGCTACAAGCAGTATTAAAACAGGGAAGTGTTTTTGGGTATGCCCAAATGAGATAAATCTGTGGACTAAAATCACAAGGGTATTAAAAGAGGTCAACATCAAAGCTGCTTTCATAGAAAACCTGGAAGCTTTCTACAACAGATGGGAACATAAAAAGTCTGGGCTGAATGGTACTGCCCTTGATACTGGCCATGTAGTCAGAAACTGTAAGGCTAGAGATGATGTCCTGGTAGTCAGTAAATGGGGGGCTGATAGTGCTGTCCTGGGAGACAGTAATGGTGAAGCTGGAGGTGCTGTCCTGGGAGACAGTAATGGTGAAGCTGGACGTGCTGTCCTGGGAGACAGTAATGGTGAAGCTGGAGATGCTGTCCTGGGAGACAGTAATGGGGAAGCTGGAGATGCTGTCCTGGGAGACAGTAATGGTGAAGCTGGAGATTTTGTCCAGGTAGTCGGGAATTATACGCAGGAAGGAATACATATAAATGACCTCATAGGGGACAGGAGCCATAGTAGGGAAACAAGTGTAGTCAAAGATAAGATAAAACCAATATTGCAAACTAGAAATACCGCAGGAAATAGCAAACAAGAGGACTCCACTAGCAATAGTGAGGATATATTACCAAAAACAACTGGTGGGAGCTCCATTGTTGGTGCTAGGGAGGATAGAAGTAAGAGAGGGAAACATGCACCAACAGGGAATACAGTCACAGAAACCCAAGGCAAACGGAAACCAAGCCTGTGCACATACTATGCACTCGGTATCTGCTGGCATGGGAAATCTGGAAAAACAGATGGGACGTGCAACTATGACCACCCTAGAAAATGCCATGCCCATATGACAACAGGAAAATGCAAACTCCCTTCCTGTAAGCTTTTTCACCCTGAACTGTGTACCTCTTCAGTACAGGAAAGACTGTGCTATAACTTAAATTGCCAGGCATACCATCTAAAGGGGACAAAAAGATACAAAACATCTAGGCCATGGGAAAACCTGGGTAGCCACAGCCACTCAAGAGGGAGAGGTTTTTTAGTGCCAGAAAGGAAAAAAAAACTGGCAGGAAATGGCAGAAATCGTACACCAAATCCAGTCATTCCTGGAGTGGAACCACAGTCGATGGCCTCCACTCCAAACCAACAGATACAGATACTAATGCCGGAAAAAAAATCCCCCCCCAGTACCAACAATACCACCAGTCCGATAACATTCTTCTTTGCAAATATACAGGGTCTAAAGCCAGCAACAAACAACAAAATACCTTTCATCCGTGGACTGCTTGCAGAGGCAAAGGCAATGTTCGCGGCTTTCACTGAGACCCACATAAAGGATCACTTGGACAACGAAATATGGATCCCAGGTTACAACCTATACAGATGTGACAGAGTGAACAGGCAAAAGGGGGGGGTTGGCCTGTACATTGCAGAGTCACTTGTTTGCACAGAACTGCTAAATGCCTCAAATGATGTAGTGGAAGTTTTAGCAGTAAAGGTCGAGAACCAAAACCTAGTCATTGTGGTAGTCTACAAGCCTCCGGATGCAACATCCCAGCAATTCCAGGAACAGCTGTTAAAAATTGACCACTGTCTGGAAAACCTTCCAGCTCCTGCACCCAACATCTTGCTCCTGGGGGATTTCAACTTAAGGCACCTAAAATGGAGGAATATAGCAAATAATATTGTTGCAGTAATAACACCAGGAGGCAGCTCTGATGAAAACTCACACTCACGCGAGCTTTTAAATCTCTGCACAAAATTCAATTTAAACCAGCAAATAATAGAGCCTACTAGACTGGAGAATACACTAGACCTCATCTTCACTAACAATGATGATCTGATAAGAAATGTCACCATATCAAAAACAATATACTCAGATCACAACATAATTGAGGTTCAGTCATGTATGCGCGGAGCCCCAGACCGACATAATGAGACTAGTCACGAGGGAGCATTCACCAAATTCAACTTCAATAACAAAAACATAAAGTGGGACCAAGTAAACCAAGTCCTGACCGATATAAGCTGGGAAGATATACTAATCAACACAGACCCCAACTTATGCCTAGAACAGATTAACTCGGTGGCACTCGATGTATGCACAAGGCTTATTCCTCTAAGAAAAAGGAGGAGTAGATGTAAAACAGAAAGAGACAGGTGCTCCCTTTACAGGCGACGGAAAAGAATAACAGAGCGGCTAAAAGAGGTCAATATATCTGAAATGCGTAGGGAGACACTGGTCAGAGAAATAGCAAGCATCGAACTTAAGCTAAAAGAATCCTTTAGGAGTCAGGAATCGCGGGAAGAACTAAAAGCCATAAATGAAATCGAAAGAAACCCAAAGTATTTCTTCTCCTATGCCAAATCAAAATCGAGAACAACGTCCAGTATTGGGCCCCTACTTAAACAAGATGGGTCCTACACAGATGACAGCAAGGAAATGAGTGAGCTACTCAAGTCCCAATATGACTCAGTTTTTAGCAAGCCGCTAACCAGACTGAGAGTCAAAGATCAAAATTAATTTTTTATGAGAGAGCCACAAAATTTGATTAACACAAGCCTATCCGATGTTATCCTGACGCCAAATGACTTCGAACAGGCGATAAATGACATGCCCATGCACTCTGCCCCAGGGCCAGACTCATGGAACTCTGTGTTCATCAAGAACTGCAAGAAGCCCCTATCACGAGCCTTTTCCATCCTATGAAGAGGGAGCATGGACACGGGGGTCGTCCCACAGTTACTAAAAACAACAGACATAGCCCCACTCCACAAAGGGGGCAGTAAAGCAACAGCAAAGAACTACAGACCAATAGCACTAACATCCCATATCATAAAAATCTTTGAAAGGGTCCTAAGAAGCAAGATAACCACCCATCTAGAAACCCATCAGTTACACAACCCAGGGCAACATGGGTTTAGAACAGGTCGCTCCTGTCTGTCTCAACTATTGGATCGCTACGACAAGGTCCTAAATGCACTAGAAGACAAAAAGAATGCAGATGTAATATATACAGACTTTGCAAAAGCCTTCGACATGTGTGACCATGGCGTAATAGCGCACAAAATGCGTGCTAAAGGAATAACAGGAAAAGTCGGTCGATGGATCTATAATTTCCTCACTAACAGAACACAGAGAGTAGTCGTCAACAGAGTAAAGTCCGAGGCAGCTACGGTGAAAAGCTCTGTTCCACAAGGCACAGTACTCGCTCCCATCTTGTTCCTCATCCTCATATCCGACATAGACAAGGATGTCAGCCACAGCACCGTGTCTTCCTTTGCAGATGACACCCGAATCTGCATGACAGTGTCTTCCATTGCAGACACTGCAAAGCTCCAGGCGGACCTCAACCAAATCTTTCAGTGGGCTGCAGAAAACAATATGAAGTTCAACGATGAGAAATTTCAATTACTCAGATATGGTAAACATGAGGAAATTAAATCTTCATCAGAGTACAAAACAAATTCTGGCCACAAAATAGAGCGAAACACCAACGTCAAAGACCTGGGAGTGATCATGTCGGAGGATCTCACCTTCAAGGACCATAACATTGTATCAATCGCATCTGCTAGAAAAATGACAGGATGGATAATGAGAACCTTCAAAACTAGGGAGGCCAAGCCCATGATGACACTCTTCAGGTCACTTGTTCTATCTAGGCTGGAATATTGCTGCACACTAACAGCACCTTTCAAGGCAGGTGAAATTGCCGACCTAGAAAATGTACAGAGAACTTTCACGGCGCGCATAACGGAGATAAAACACCTCAATTATTGGAAGCGCTTGAGGTTACTAAACCTGTATTCCCTGGAACGCAGGAGGGAGAGATACATGATTATATACACCTGGAAAATCCTAGAGGGACTAGTACCGAACTTGCACACGAAAATCACTCACTATGAAAGCAAAAGACTTGGCAGACGATGCACCATCCCCCCAATGAAAAGCAGGGGTGTCACTAGCACGTTAAGAGACCATACAATAAGTGTCAGGGGCCCGAGACTGTTCAACTGCCTCCCAGCACACATAATGGGGATTACCAACAGACCCCTGGCAGTCTTCAAGCTGGCACTGGACAAGCACCTAAAGTCAGTTCTGGATCAGCCAGGCTGTGGCTCGTACGTTGGTTTGCGTGCAGCCAGCAGCAACAGCCTGGTTGATCAGGCTCTGATCCACCAGGAGGCCTGGTCACAGACTGGGCCACGGGGGCGTTGACCCCCGGAACTCTCTCCAGGTAAACTCCAGGTAATGTGAAAAAGACTTGGGAGTCATGGTAAGCAGTAATCTAAAGCCAAGACAGCAGTGCCTTAGTGTGCGCAACAAGGCCAACAGATTACTTGGATTTATCTCAAGAAGTATAAGTAACAGAAGTCCAAAAGTTATTTTACAGCTCTATACATCACTAGTGAGGCCTCATTTGGATTATGCTGCTCAGTTTTGGTCCCCTTACTACAGGATGGACATAGACTCATTAGAGAACATACAGAGAAGAATGACTAAAATGATTTACTGTGTAAGGAACCTCCCGTATGAAGATAGACTTAAAGCCTTAAATCTCCACTCTCTGGAGAGGCGTAGAATGATGGGAGATATCATTGAAGTGTATAAGTGGATGATGGGCATAAACAAGGGAGACATTAATAAAGTACTGATGGTGTCGAACCAGGTAAGAACCAGAAATAGTGGATTTAAGTTGGATAAATTTAGATTTAGAAAAGACATAGGTAAGTACTGGTTTTCTAACAGAGTTGTAGATGCGTGGAACAGTCTTCCCAGTGGGGTGATGGAGGCTAGGACCTTGGGTAGCTTTAAGAAGAGCCTGGACAAATATATGAGTGGGAGGGGCTGGGTTTGATTGGTGTTATTGGGTACGGGAGTTACTTCTTGGGTAGTTTTAGGTAGAGGTCGTTTTGATAAGGACCTGCTTCGCATGGGCCAATAGACCTAATGCAGTGTTCCTCTATTCTTATGTTCTTATTATCCTCCTGTTCTTCAAGATTCTCCTTTGTATGGACTGATGAAGCCACTGTGTGACGAAACGTTTCCTCAATAAAGATACCCAAGAGTTGCACATGTGTCTAATTTATCAACGTGTCGGTTCTCTGAACCATTCATCTACTACCTAATAAAGTTGGTAGAATTGCCGACAATATGTAAAGTAAAAGGACACAAGTGCAACTAATGTGACATTTTATTGTGGCAATGTTTCGCTCTCCAGCAGCTTTATCAAGCCATTACAAACAATACATGGACACAGAGGGTATATAAAGGCTCAGAGTGAGGTGCAACACTAGTGAGGTACCATTTCGATGTTCACTAGTGGTAGTAGTAGTGACAAAAGTAATACAATATGGTAGAGCAATTAATTCGTACATGAGTAAAAGGATAGAAAAGCTATTACTTGGGTAAAATAAAAATAGGTTGGATAAATATAGACTGGAAAGAGGCAGCTTGTTTCAGTGTTCACTCTTCGTAATGTGCTTTGTGTAGTATAACAGGAGAGACTATGTGATGGCAGGGTTTACTGTTTTCAGTAGGATTCTTGCTAAGACTTCGGAGATGGTGAAGCTGCCGTTGTTTTGTTTAATTGTATTCGAAACAGCGATCAGTGCTGATTCGAGGCACTTGCGTCTTCAGAAATTAGTTTCTTTGATCACTAATTGGGCGTCTCTGAATTTCATGAGATGATTGGTGGAATTTCGGTGTTGTACACAGGCGTTGTTCAAGTTATCGTTCCTACATGCATAAATGTGTTCATTGAGGCGGGTGTCGAGGTTTCTTGCTGTTTCACCTACGTAAATCTTGTCACAGCCTCCACAGGGTATAGTGTAAACTCCTGCATTGACTGGTTCGTGGTGCTTGGATTTTGTCCTGGTTAGATCCTTTATTGAAGTGCTAGAAGCGATGGCGACTCTGGTGTTAGCTTGTGAAAGTACTTTTGAGACGTTCAGTGCAACCTGGCTGTTGGGAAGAATTATAACTTTGTTGGGAGTGTTGTTGATGAGTGGAGAATTAATGATCTGAAGAGCTCTTTTCTTGCAGTCTTTGATGAAAAAAGAAGGAAAATGTAACTCAGTGAAGGTTCAGTGAATGTATGTACATTCCTCGCCAAGAAACTCAGGACTACAAATTTGGTATGCTCTTAGGAAAAACCCGATGATGATGCCTCTTTTGGTCTTGGTATCTTGACTAGAATAGAAGTGTGCGAGATCATTTTTATTGGTGGGTTTCCGATAAACTTGAAATCTTAGGTTGTTGTCTACTTTGTGAATGAGGACGTCAAGGAAAGGTAGCTTGTCATTGGACTCTTCTTCTAGTGTAAACTGGATCGCCGGTTCAACTGTGTTGAGCCTTGCCTGAAGATCCTGTACATCAAAACGTTTGGGAGTTATTACGAGGACGTCGTCCACGTAACGTAACCAAGTGACGCTTGAAGGGATGATGTTGGTGAAGTGTTTGGACTCTAGGTGTTCCATGTATAAGTTGGCTAGGACGGCACTGATGGGGGACCCCATTCCCATGCCGTAGGTTTGTTTGTAGAGCTTGTTATTGAAAGAAAAACAGTTGAAATTAACACAGAGTTCAATCAAGTCAACAAAATCTCCGGGAGGTAGAGGAAGATTAAGGTCCTGATTAACTTTACGTCATAGAACCTCGATGGCTTTTTTGGTAGGTACTTTTGTGAAGAGGGAAGTCACATCCAAACTGCTTAGTTTCTTGTTACGGATGGAGAGGTTATGGATGCGGTTGAGAAGGTCGCCTGAGTGTTTAAAATGAGCGGGGCTGATGGTCCTCAGAAGGCAGGAAAGATGTTTGGCAAGAACTCCGGCTAGTTTGTGTGGAGCGCTGCCTATTCCTGACGTGATTGGTCTGAGAGGAATATTGAGTTTATGGGTCTTGGGTAAACCATACATGAGTGCTGGTTTAGGGTTGCTTGGTAACAAGTACAGAAGTTTCTTCCCTTCTCTAGTGCGTTTGAGTATTTGTCTGGTTTTGTATAGAAAATCTTTGGTGAGCATCTCCCACTGTTGAGTGCTGATGGGTTTGTATGTAGATTGATCATTCAAAAGGTCCATCATTTTAGTGTTGTAGTCACTGGTGTTGAGTATGACGACTCCACCTCCTTTGTCGGTGGTGGTGACGATAATGTTGGGGTTGTTGGCGAGGTTCTTAAGGGCAGTGATGTATCGTCTAGGAAGATTAGAAGAAGAAGGTTCACATAAAGCTGCAGTGAGTAGGCCCTGTATATAACCCTTCTGGAAGTTGCTGTCACTGTGTCTGTGGTTCCTGGTAACTAGATTGAGTTGATAGGTTTGCGTATGTTGGTGGTAAATTTTGAGTCCTAGACTCGGTGCTTGTTTTTCGTAGTCGGTTAAGGTGCGTGACGATAAGTTGTTTATCAGGGATTCACGTCCCATTTCCTTCCATCGACTGTTAGTGCAGAGGTACTGAAGTTTGCAATTGAGTTTGATCTTCTGTTGGAGGTTAGCTGGTGTGACTGTGCTGAGAATATGCTCAGCAGTGTGTTGGTCAATCTGAAGATTCGCCCTCATATTCCTTGCAGTTTCAAAGGTATCCTTAGCGATGTTAGAAAGTTCTTCAGCACATTCAGTTAAGTAAGCTTGGGTAGCTGGAGAGAAGGGGTGCTTGGAGTTGGAGAGTTGTGCAGGAGTAGACTTAGGGATCACCTTCTCTGCCAGGCAATCTTGTAGGAAATTGTGTCTGTTGCAATAGCTGTGAGCACGAAGAAGGGTGTCCAAATAACGTCTGCATGAAATGTCCATTATGTTGCGGTGTCCGACAGATTGTAATAAAGTTGGTAGAATTACCGACAATATGTAAAGTAAAAGGACACAAGTGCAACTAATGTGACATTTTATTGTGGCAATGTTTCGCTCTCCAGGAGCTTTATCATGCCATTACAAACAATACATGGACACAGAGGGTATATAAAGGCTCAAAGTGAGGTGCAATACTAGTGAGGTACCATTTCGATGTTCACTAGTGGTAGTAGCAGTAGTAGTAGTAGTGACAAAAGTATTACAATATGGTAGAGCAATTAATTCGTACATGAGTAAAAGGATATAAAAGCTATTACTTGGGTAACATAAAAATAGGTTGGACAAATATAGACTGGAAAGAGGCAGCTTGTTTCAGTGTTCACTCTTCGTAATGTGCTTTGTGTAGTATAACAGGAGAGACTATGTGATGGCAGGGTTTACTGTTTTCAGGAGGATTCTTGCTAAGACTTCGGAGATGGTGAAGCTGCCGTTGTTTTGTTTAATTGTATTTGAAACAGCGATCAGTGCTGATTTGAGGCACTTGCGTCTTCGGAAATTAGTTTCTTTGATCACTAATTGGGCGTCTCTGAATTTCATGAGATGATTGGTGGAATTTCGGTGTTGTACACAGGCGTTGCTCAAGTTATCGTTCCTACATGCGTAAATGTGTTCATTGAGGCGGGTGTCGAGGTTTCTTGCTGTTTCACCTATGTAAATCTTGTCACAGCCTCCACAGGGTATAGTGTAAACTCCTGCATTGACTGGTTTTGTGGTGCTTGGATTTTGTCCTGGTTAGATCCTTTATTGAAGTGCTAGAAGCGATGGTGACTTTGGTGTTAGCTTGTGAAAGTACTTTTGAGACGTTCAGTGCAACCTGGCTGTTGGGAAGAATTGTAACTTTGTTGGGAGTGGTGTTAATGCGTGGAGAATTAATGATCTGAAGAGCTCTTTTCTTGCAGTCTTTGATGAAAAAAGAAGGAAAATGTAACTCAGTGAATGTTTGGTGAATGTATGTACATTCCTTGTCAAGAAACTCAGGACTACAAATTCGGTATGCTCTTAGGAAAAACCCGATGATGATGCCTCTTTTGGTCTTGGTATCTTGACTGGAATAGAAGTGTGTTAGATCATTTTTATTGGTGGGTTTCCGATAAACTTGAAATCTTAGGTTGTTGTCTACTTTGTGAATGAGGACGTCGAGGAAAGGCAGCTTGTCATTGGACTCTTCTTCTAGTGTAAACTGGATCGCCGGTTCAACTGCGTTGAGCCGGCGATCCAGTTTACACTAGAAGAAGAGTCCAATGACAAGCTGCCTTTCCTCGACGTCCTCATTCACTGTCAATTGACATTCTTGACATTCCTTGTCAAGAAACTCAGGACTACAAATTCGGTATGCTCTTAGGAAAAACCCGCCTCTTTTGGTCTTGGTATCTTGACTGGAATAGAAGTGTGTGAGATCATTTTTATTGGTGGGTTTCCGATAAACTTGAAATCTTAGGTTGTTGTCTACTTTGTGAATGAGGACATCGAGGAAAGGCAGCTTGTCATTGGACTCTTCTTCTAGTGTAAACTGGATCGCCGGTTCAACTGCATTGAGCCGGCGATCCAGTTTACACTAGAAGAAGAGTCCAGTGACAAGCTGCCTTTCCTCGATGTCCTCATTCACAAAGTAGACAACAACCTAAGATTTCAAGTTTATCGGAAACCCACCAATAAAAATGATCTCACACACTTCTATTCCAGTCACGATACCAAGACCAAAAGAGGCATCATCATCGGGTTTTTCCTAAGAGCATACCGAATTTGTAGTCCTGAGTTTCATGACGAGGAATGTACATACATTCACCAAACATTCACTGAGTTACATTTTCCTTCTTTTTTCATCAAAGACTGCAAGAAAAGAGCTCTTCAGATCATTAATTCTCCACTCATCAACACCACTCTCAACGAAGTTATAATTCTTCCCAACAGCCAGGTTGCACTGAACGTCTCAAAAGTACTTTCACAAGCTAACACCAGTCACCATCGCTTCTAGCACTTCAATAAAGGATCTAACCAGGACAAAATCCAAGCACCACGAACCAGTCAATGCAAGAGTTTACACTATACCCTGTGGAGGCTGTGACAAGATTTACCTAGGTGAAACAGCAAGAAACCTCAACACCCACCTCAATGAACACATTTACGCATGTAGGAATGATAACTTGAACAACGCCTGTGTACAACACCGAAATTCCACCAATCATCTCATGAAATTCAGAGACGCCCAATTAGTGATCAAAGAAACTAATTTCCGCAGATGCAAGTGCCTTGAATCAGCACTGATCGCTGCTTCGAATACAATTAAACAAAACGGCAGCTTCACCATCTCCGAAGTCTTAGCAAGAATCCTCCTGAAAACAGTAAACCCTGCCATCACATAGTCTCTCCTGTTATACTACACAAAGCACATTACAGAGAGTGAACACTGAAACAAGCTGCCTCTTTCCGGTCTATATTTGTCCAACCTATTTTTATGTTACCCAAGTAATAGCTTTTATATCCTTTTACTCATGTATGAATTAATTGCTCTACCATATTGTATTACTTTTGTCACTACTACTACTACTACCACTAGTGAACATCGAAATGGTACCTCACTAGTATTGCACCTCACTCTGAGCCTTTATATACCCTCTGTGTCCATGTATTGTTTGTAATGGCTTGATAAAGGTCCTGGAGAGCGAAACGTTGCCACAATAAAATGTCACATTAGTTGCACTTGTTTCCTTTTTCTTTACATCTACTACCTAGTTGGGTTATTGAGGCTAGGACTTTGGGTAGTTTCAAATTTAGGTTGGATAAATATATAAGTGAGAGGGGTTCGATTTGAGTGGGACTTGCAAATGAGTGGATAGAGTTACCAGACCTTATTTCTTGGGTAGCATTGAAAACTGGGTTGGGCAAATGTTTTGTTAGTGGGATGGATTGTAAAGGACCTTCCTAATATGGGTAAACAGGCCTGCTGCAGTGTTCCTCCTTTCTTATGTTCTTATGTAAATACATTAGTGAGAGGAGTTGGATTTTAGTCAGACTTGCACCTGAGCTTTTTACTTGGGTAGCATTTGTTCTGTTAGTGGGTTGGATTTGTGAAGGACCTGCCTAGTATGGGCCACCAGGCCTGTTGCAGTGTTCCTCCTTTCTTAAGTTCTTATGTTCTTATTTAACATCACACTTACCTTTATTGAAGACTTGGTTGTGTGAGGGAGGGATGGCGAGTTTATTGTTGGAGAATATGACACTAATATCAACTCTGCGGCTTATTTATCTATCACAATTCAACTAATATGACATAATAAACAATACTAATAACATAGAAACTTGGAATATACTCTAGAATGAATAAAATAAGTCATTTATGTCACAAGGTGTTGTGTTGTGTTGTTGTTGGGTGACCTGTACTTAACTCAGTGGTGACCTGTACTTAACTCTGTGAAGAAGTGTCCTGTGTGCTCCCCGTGGACTGAACCAAGATGCCCTCCATCGAGCAACTTTACCAGCAGCTTAAGGAAGAATTGAGGGTAGCGAAGATGGAGATATGGCGATTGACTGAGGAAAACAAGAGGATTCGTAGTAGTCCTCCTGTTTCGAGTCCTCAGGTCAAGAAGGGATTTTGGTCAGTGGCTGGACAGCAGGGGACGAAGTTGACGATCAAGAAGATGAATGGAAAGCCAGGAACGATGAAGAAGAAAGAGACTGCTGTGGAAACTGTTGTGGAAACCTCCAACGCATTCTCGGTGCTACCCGACGAATGTGAGTCGACTGCTGGGATCGTCACGATGAACAACAACAAGGAAGGTAAGAATATTGTTGTTGTTGGGGATAGCCAGGTTAGATACATGGATAGGGTGTTCTGCTTGAAGGACAGGAGTAGGAGACAGAGGGTTTGCTTTCCTGGGGCTGGGATGGAGGATATTGTTAGCCATCTAGATGACATCATGAGAGGTAATGGGAGCAATCCTACTATCTGTCTCAGTGTTGGAGGCAACAATGTTGGCAGACGTAGAAGTGAGGACCTGATTAGCAGGTATAGGTCAGCAATAGAGATAATTAGGAGGAAGGGTGGGAGACCTGTCATATGTGGTATTTTGCCAAGGAGAGAAGTTGGAAATGAATGGTTGTCCAGGGCAATTGGTGTCAATTGCTGGCTGGACAAATACTGTAAGGAAAATGTGGTAACATTCGTTGACAACTGGAACCTCTTCTATGGCAGAAATAACATGTTTGCCAAGGATGGGGTTTACTTATCTAGGTCTGGGGTGGGGGCACTGGCAACAGCAGTGGAGGGAGCTGTTAGGGCTTTAAACTAGGAATAGATAGTGGTATGGGTTTTGGTGAGAACACAGTGAAGTCCCAGTGTAGTAATACTATGAGTTCTAGAACTAGTAATAGGCAAAATGAGGGGGATATTGGAAAGTCAGTGACACTAGGCAATAAGGACAATAATAGGTTTAGTGGAAAAACTGAAATGAGCAGGAAGGGTAAAGAAAAAGTAGGGTCATTAAATGTACATTATGCTAATACCCGTAGTGCTAGGAATAAGATGGACGAGTTGAGATTAGTTGCTAGTGCAGGTAATATTGATGTATTTGCAATCACTGAGATGTGGTTTAATTCAAAAAGTCGAGACATGCCTGCAGAATGTCACAGTCAGGGTTTTAAATTGTTCGAAGTAGACAAAAGTATCGGGAAGAGGGATGGGGTGGCACTGTATGTCCGAGATCACTTGAACTGTTGCATTAAAATGGGTATTAAGTCTGAAGTAACACATACAGAGTCTGTTTGGATAAAATTTTCAGAGGGACATAAAAAATTTATTTTAGGTGTAATATACCATCCCCCAAACTTAGATAGGGACCAAGGGAGACTACTTTGGGAGGAAATTGTTAAGGCAACTAGGCACGATAATGTAGTAATTCTAGGAGACTTTAACTTTAGTCATATTGATTGGAATTTCTTGACTGGGAATCTAGAATCAAACAACTTCTTTGAAATAGCTCTGGATTGTTTTTTGAAGCAGTTTGTCACAGAGCCTACAAGGGGAAATAACCTGCTTGACTTGGTTTTGGCAAACAAGGAAACCCTCATAAATAATTTAGAAATTACAGAGGAACTCAGCACAAGCGATCACAAATCAATTACCTTTAGCATTGAATGGAAGTATGATATTAGGGATAATTCAGTACTGGTCCCAGATTTTCGCTTAGCAGATTACAATGGGCTTAGAGAACACTTATCATCTGTAGACTGGAGTAACGATGAGAGCTATCAGTATGACAGCTTTCATAACACAATACACGTACATGCTGCCCAAAGGACATTTATCCCATGTAAGGAAATTAGATCGAATAGAAATGACCCCAAATGGATTAATAATAGGCTCAAATATCTTTTAGGTCAGGAGAAAGGAATTTATAGGCATATCGAAAGAGGTGAGGGTCATCTTATGAACCAGTATATTGACATCAAGAGGGATGTTAAAAAGGGGATAAGAAAAGCTAAACGGGACTATGAAATTAAAGTTGCTAGGGATTCAAAAACTAACCCAAAAAGTTTTTTCCAGGTTTATAGAACAAAAGTTAGAGATAAGATAGGTCCCCTTAAAAATAACTCTGGGCATCTCACTGACAAGGAGAATGAAATGTGCTCTATTCTTAATAATTATTTTCTCTCGGTTTTCACTCGGGAAGACACTGACAATATCCCAGTAATTAATTTTTATAGTGGGCTTGAAGATGATAAATTATGCAATATCACAGTCACCAGCAAAATGGTTATCAAACAGATAGACTGATTAAAGCAAAATAAATCCCCGGGCCCTGATGAACTTTTTTCAAGGGTTCTTAAAGAGTGTAAAATGGAACTCTGTGAACTTTTAACTAGTGTCTTTAATTTATCTCTTCAAACAGGTGTAGTGCCTGATATGTGGAAGATGGCTAATGTAATTCCTATTTTTAAAGCAGGGGACATGTCGTTACCATCAAATTACCACCCAATAAGCCTAACTTCAATTGTAGGTAAATTACTTGAGTCAATTATAGCCTATAATATAAGAAGCCATCTCGATAGACATAATTTGATTAATGATACTCAGCATGGTTTCACCAGGGGCCGTTCCTGCCTAACTAATTTATTAACCTTCTTCAGCAAAGATTTTGAGGCATTGATCAGGATAAAGAATTCGATATTGTTTATTTAGATTTTAGTAAGGCTTTTGATAGAGTACCACATCAGAGACTGTTGAAGAATGTGGCTGCTCATGGCATTGGGGGAAAAATGCTGTCATGGATCGAGTCATGGCTCACTAATAGGAAGCAGAGAGCATGCATAAATGGGGTTAAATCTGAGTGGGGATCTGTAACAAGTGGCATTCCGCAGGAATCAGTTTTAGGCCCATTGTTGTTTATAACATATATAAACGACCTTGACAAGGGAATTACTAGTGACATAAGCAAATTTGCTGATGACACGAAGATAGGTAGGATAATCGATTCAGACTTTAATGTCTCACAACTTCAGGAGGATTTAGACAAACTCAATTCGTGGTCAGAAAAGTGGCAGATGCAGTTCAATGTAGATAAATGTAAAGTTCTAAAGCTCGGAAATGTTCATAACCCTAGCACCTACCAGCTTAATAATGTTGAACTTAGCAGTATAGAATGCGAAAAGGATTTGGGGGTTATGGTAAGCAGCAACCTTAAACCAAGACAGCAATGCCTAAGCGTACGTAATAAGGCAAATAGATTATTGGGATTTATGTCAAGAAGTGTGAGCAACAGAAGTCCAGAGGTTATACTGCAGCTTTATACATCATTAGTAAGGCCTCACCTAGATTATGCAGCTCAGTTCTGGTCTCCATATTACAGAATGGACATAAATTTGTTAGAAAACATTCAGCATAGAATGACTAAATTAATACATAACATTAGAAATCTTCCTTATAAAGAAAGATTGAAGACCCTTAAATTACATTCACTTGTTAGGCAAAGAATGAGGGGAGACATGATCGAAGTGTATAAGTGGAAGATGGGCATATATAAAGGGGATATAAGTAAAGTCTTGAGGATCTTTCTCCAAGAGAGAACCCGCAGTAATGGATTTAAATTAGATAAGTTTAGATTTAGAAAGGACATAGGAAAGTATTGGTTTGGAAATAGGGTAGTTGATGAGTGGAACAGTCTACCTAGTTGGGTTATTGAGGCTAGGACTTTGGGTAGTTTCAAATTTAGGTTAGATAAATATATGAGTGAGAGGGGTTGGATTTGAGTGGGACTTGCAAATGAGTGGATAGAGTTATCAGAGCTTATTTCTTGGGTAGCATTGAGGATTGGGTTGGGAAAATGTTTCGTTAGTGGGATGAATTGTAAAGGACCTGCCGAGCATGAGCCAACAGGCCTGCTGCAGTGATCCTCCTTTCTTATGTTCTTATGTTCTTATGTATAAGGGCCACTGAGAGTAAGCTATTCATAATGCTTGTGAAGCAGCAGCTGAGGCGGCGGTGTTTTCTGTAGCCCTATATAACTCCAACAACATTGGAGGAGTTAGTAGTATCGCTGAATCACTGAAGAGGCACCCTCTACCACCGTCACAACCACTACCACCGTCTACCACCATCACTACTACCTTCTACCACTATTGCAACTGCTACCACCATCACTACCACCTTCTACCACTATTACAACTGCTACCACCATCACTACCACCTTCAAACACTATTACAACTGCTACCACCATCACTACCACCTTCTACTACCATCACTACCACCCTATACCACCATCAACCACTATCACAACTGTTTCCGCTCTACCACCATCACCTTTGTATTTTTCTACAAACTTTTTCTTAAATTATGTGTGCTTCTCACATTCTTTACCAAAGGGCTGGCACTAGAAGGTTTCTTTGGAGCCATGGTGACTTATTTAGCAGTTGCTAAATAAATGGAATATTATGAAATGTATCATATGAACTCATGGGATCATCCTCACTCACTGATAAACAGTCGCACACTGGCTGGGAATGGAGTGTGAGGCGGCTCAGGGCTGTGTGTACACGTCCCAGACGAATGACTATTTGCGAGTCAAACGACGATTCACGAGCCAATGTTTTGATGAAAATAACGTTAGGATTTTCGAAAATTACAACAATCGAGCCTTACAATTATCAAGGAACCACTGTATTTGTGTGAATAAAAATTACAAATTATTTACATAATAATAATAATAATAATGAAAGAAATCTAAGCATAAATAATGGAGTTCACTTCTCAGCAATTAGCCACCTCTTAGCGGTAATTTCGAATGGTTTTTATGGTTGTACAGTGGACTCTCGCCTAACGATATTAATCTGTTCCTGAGAGCTCATCGTTAGCCGAAATTATCGTTAGCCAAGCTAATTTTCCCCATAAGAAATAATGGAAATCCAATTAATCCGTTCCAGACAGCCAAAAGTATTAAAAAAAAAAAATTTTCATGAAATATACATTTCCCTACAAAGAAAACAATAAGACATGCACAATAACTACATAAATAAATGTTAAAATGACACTTATCTTTATTGAAGAGTATTGATGAGTGATGAGACACTGTTTTTCTTGAACACTCTTGGATTTTCAGAGTGATACACGAGTAAAAGCTTCACTTTGCAATCCGCACTAGCATTACAATAAAACATGAGAGTTAGCCAGTCTTTTACAGGCATGTGTCCTGGGAGTGCCTTTTCCTCCTGAGTAATGTAGGTCCTTTTTGGCATTTTCTTCCAGAAAAGGCCTGTTTCGTCACAATTGAACACTTGTTGGGGGATAAATTTTTCAGCTTCGCCATGCCTTATCACACTGTGTATGCCAATACATTTCTTAAATCTCTCAAACCAACCATTGCTGGCCTTAAATTCTCCAATATGAGCACTAGTTCCAGGCATTTTTTCCTGTTCACCTGGATGTTAGTCAACTGTTTTGGGTCGCATCCTGGGGGACAAGATTAAGGACCCCAATGGAAATAAGTTAGACAGTCCTTGATGATGCACTGGCTTTCTTGGGTTATCCTGGGTGGCTAACTCTCTGGGGTTAATCGTTTCTCGGTAATTGTTTCACGTTAAGCCACACCAACAACACTCTCTCCACATCTTCTAGTAGTGGTGGTGGAGCAACAGCTGACGGTGGTGCAGCAGCAGCTGACTCTGGTACGATAGTATTTCTCACCCTTTTTACCACAGGGTTGGCACTAGAAGCTTTCTTTGGGCCCATGATGGCTTATTTAGCAGTTACAAGCACTATAAACAATGGAATAATAGAAAATGTATCGAATGTGTGCACACAACCGGCCACCCTGGCTTGTAAACACTGACGGCAGGGCTGGATGGACAGGTTTGGGACGAGTCATGTTGGTCAGAAACAGCTGTTGGTGGTGCAGCAGCAGCTGACCCTGATGCAGCAGCAGCTCACCATGGTGCAGGAGCATCTCACCATGGTTCAGCAACAGCTGACTGTGGTGCAGCAGCAGTTCACCATAGTGCAGCAGCAGCTGACTGTGGTGCAGCAGCAACTGACAGTGGTTCAGCAACAGCTGACTGTGGTGCAGCAGCAGCTGACTATGGTGCAGCAGCAGCTGACTATGGTGCAGCAGCAGCTGATCGTGGTGCAGCAACAGCTGACTGGTCCAGAAACAGCTGACTGTGGTGCAGCAACAGCTGACTGGTGCAGCAACAGCTGATGGTGGTGCAGCAGCAGCTGACAGTGGTTCAGCAACAGCTGACTGTGGTGCAGCAGCAGCAGCTGACTGTGGTGCAGCAGCAGCTGATCGTGGTGCAGCAACAGCTGACTGGTCCAGGAACAGCTGACTGTGGTGCAGCAACAGCTGACTGTGGTGCAGCAACAGCTGATGGTGGTGCAGCAGCAGCTGACAGTGGTTCAGCAACAGCTGACTGTGGTGCAGCAGCAGCAGCTGACTGTGGTGCAGCAGCAGCTGATCGTGGTGCAGCAACAGCTGACTGGTCCAGGAACAGCTGACTGTGGTGCAACAACAGCTGATGGTGCAGCAACAGCTGACTGTGGTGCAGCAGCAGTTGACCATGGTGCAGCAGCAGCTGACTGCGGTGCAGCAGCAGCTGATCGTAGTGCAGCAACAGCTGACTGGTCCAGCAACAGCAAACTGTGGTACAGCAACAGCTGATGGTGGTGCAGCAACAGCTGACTGTGGTGCAGCAGCAGCTGACGGTGGTGCAGCAACAGCTGACGGTGGTGCAGCAGACTGGTGCAGCAACACCTGACTGCGGTACGATAGTATTTCTCACCCTTTTTACCACAGGGTTGGCACTAGAAGCTTTCTATGGGCCCATGGCAGCTTATTTAGCAGTTACAAGCACTATAAACAATGGAATAATACAAAATGTATCAAATGTATGCATGCAACTGGCCACCCTGGCTTGTAAACAATGATGGCAAGGCAGCCGAGGCGCTCAGGCTAGACAGACAGGTTTGGGAGGAATCACATTGGGTGAGTTTTATATCGTTAATCGGGCCAAATTTTTTACACTCAAACGCTTCGTTAGGCAGATTTAATGTTATGCGATGCGTTCGTTAGGTGAGGGTCCACTGTATTCTCATTTTTTTGGTCTCCTTTGATAGAATGAAAGATATATTACAGAAATAGATATGATTTTGATTGCTTTCATGACGAAAAATGCCTTGAAATTGAGCTCAACCTAGGACAAATGGTCAATTGCTTGGCTGTTTCAGAGTAAACAAATGAAGTCACTGTCCATTCCAATATGCAGTAGTGAATGGGTTGACATTATACAATTATTGCAATAAGGAATAACAGTAAATCTTATATTATTTGTGTGAATAAAAATTACAAATTTATATAATAATAATAATAATAATATGTATAATATGTATAATAATACATATAATAATAAGAGTATAATAATACAATACAATAATAATAATATATGTATAATAATACATATACAATAATGTACTATAGGTCCGCCGTCACAAATCCGGCAATCATTTATTTGGTTTCTTCACTTATTCGGCACTAATTTTGGCTAGCATAATTTCAAATTTCCAGGGTCGCCACACCAACCTGCTGGTACTGTTTGGTGGCGCTACTTGCTGTGTAAGTCATTCCAATTTCTTTTTCTCCATTTATTGTTTTAACCTGCTTACTTTTAGCCCTAGCCATGGTTCCAATGTATAAAAGAAATGCTTCTCATTATGTAAAGCACCTACACAGTACATTATCCATTAAAGATAAGGTGGCTTTGAAGCCACTGTCAGTTGCCATGAACTCAGTCTCATGAAGCAGAATATGCTTTATTATGATGCTAATATCAACACTACAGCTTATTTGCCTATCACAATTGATCTAATATGACATAAGAAACAATATAAATAACATAAAACATGTTAAATACTCCAGAATGAATAATATTTGACATAACACCGAGCAGTTCGACAGAGTTATGAAGTGGATATGGTAAACAAATACCATTCTCCTATCCTTGTCTTGGGGGCTTATATTAGAGAAAACGGAGTATAGCACAGGGCTAACTATGATATACGCTCATACTCCACCATAAACATGAAACAAAAAAGTTATTTTCTTTCTATAGATTATCACACATAGCATATGTGTAAAGAACCTAGGATAACCCCAAAAAAGTCAATGTGGCTTATTTTTAGTACCTGGCTTGATAAGATAAGATAAGATAAGATAAGATTTCGTTCGGATTTTTAATCCCCGGAGGGTTAGCCACCCAGGATAACCCAAGAAAGTCAGTGCGTCATCGAGGACTGTCTAACTTATTTCCATTGGGGTCCTTAATCCTGTCCCCCAGGATGCGACCCACACCAGTCGACTAACACCCAGGTACCTATTTACTGCTAGGTGAACAGGACAACAGGTGTAAGGAAACGTGCCGAAATGTTTCCACCCGCCGGGAATCGAACCCGGGCCCTCCGTGTGTGAAGCGGGAGCTTTAGCCACCAGGCCACCGGCTTGGGTTAGCCATATATGATTTTTGGTAAATATTCGATTTCCAGCCAGGGTAGAAACATTAGGCGTGTTTCTTTACACCTGTTGTCTATGTTTACCCATCAGTAAATGGGTACCTGGGTGTTAGTCGACTAGTGTGGGTGTTATCCTGGGACACTGACCTAATTTTCTTGAAATACTCAGCATAACAAGTGCCTTTCTATACAGTAGTATGTCACTGATGTCAGCTAGGCCTGTATACCTTGTACATGTGCGTGTAGTAAATAAAGATATTATTATTATTATTATTATTTTCTCAGTTGTTTGTTGGGTTATCTTATTCAAACTTGGGCAATGTATGATGGAAAGATACTTCTTCATGTACACCAAAAATGAAAGAAATCAGACCATAAATAGCGGAGTTCACTTCTCAGCCATTAGCGGCCGCTTAGCAGTATATTTTTGTATGGTTGTTATGGTTATATTCTCATTTTTTCGGTCTCATTTGATAGAATGAAAGATATATTACAGAAATAGATATGATTCTGATTGCTTTCATGATGAAAAGTACCTTGAAATTGCGCTCACAGTAGCGAAAATGTTCTATTCTTTAGCGAAGCTCAAGAGTAAACAAATGACATCACCGTCCAATACCTGTCTGCTTGCCAGTCTAAATTCCAGTACAGAGCCAAGAATGGATTGACATTATTTATACAATTATTACAATAATGCAGTAGTCTGCATAACAGTAAATCTTCTATTTTTTTATTGTGAATAAAAACTCCAAGTGGTAAGCAAGAGTAATATAAGAGGGGCCTGTAGCCGTGACTAATGAACAGAGAAAATGTTATTTTAGTGCCAGGAATGTCTGCATTGTTTATTCTGGACCCTATTTTGAAATTGGCATCTGTTGAAATTTGTGTGAAATCGTCCAAATTGCCCATTTCTGACCACTTTATTGGGTAGTTGAAATAAGTGAATGGGCAGTTTCTTGTACTCAGTTGACAGACAAGAAGTAAATAAGTTTATTCAGGTATACACAAATACAGTTACATAGATTATCATACATAGCAGTGTATGTGTAGAGAACCTAGGATAACCCAGAAAAGTCAGAGTGACTTATTTCCAGTACCTGGCTTGGGCATGCCATATGTGATTTTTCGTAAATATTTTTTTTTCTCGGTTGTTTGTTGGGTTATCTCATTGAAACTTGGGCAATGTATGATGGAAAGATGCTTCTTAACGTACAACAAAAATAAAAAAGACGGATGATGAATAAGGGAGTTCACTTCTCAGCCATTAGCCGCCTCTTTGCAGTATATTTTCGTATGGTTTTTATGGTTGTATCCTAATTTTTTGGACTCATTTGATAGAATGGAAGATATATTACAGAAATAGACTTGATTTTGATTGCTTTCATGGCGAAAAGTACCTTGAAATTGAGCTTAAAGTAGCGGAAATGTTCGATTTTTTGCCGATGTTCAATGAACTGTGTAAGTCAAGTTGGTTAATTTTATTAAGTGTATTCTAACCTAACCACTCTGTAATTCGGCAGACTCAGTAATCCAGCACACTACAGGTCCCAATGATGCCAGATTTGTGATGGAGGACCTGTACATATAATAATTATAATAGACGGCTTCAAAAGGCCGTTACTAGATGACAGTGTTTACCACAAGAAAGAGGGAGCAGTTGTGGCTGCCTCCACCTGTTACATAATGACATATTTTATTCATTCTAGAGTATATATCATGTTTATATATTATTTTTATTGTTTGTTAAGTCATATTAGATGAACTGTCATATATAAATAAGCCGTATAGATGATATTAGCAAAATTATTCGTGAAGTGTTTTCATCGGTCTCCAGACAAACTCTCGTCCACCGCCGACACCGCCGTACCACTACATGAATGACATATTTTATTCATTCTAGAGTATATATCATGTTTCTATGTTATTCATATTGTTTGTTATGTCATATTAGATGAACTGTGATATACAGTGGACCCCCGCATACCATACGCATCACATAACGTTCAATCCGCATACCGCTCGCTTTTATCGCAAAAATTTTGCCTCGCATACCGCTCAAAAACCCGCTCACCGCTCTTCGTCCGAGACGCGTCCAATGTGCGCCCTTAGCCAGCCTCACATGTGCCGCCGATGGCATTGTTTACCAGCCAGCCTCCGCGGTAACATCCAAGCATACAATCGGAACATTTCGTATTATTACAGTGTTTTTGGTGATTTTATCTGCAAAATAAGTGACCATGGGCCCCAAGAAAGCTTCTAGTGCCAACCCTACAGCAATAAGGGTGAGAATTACTATAGAGATGAAGAAAAAGATCATTGATAAGTATGAAAGTGGAGTGCGTGTCTCCGAGCTGGCCAGGTTGTATAATAAACCCCAATCAACCATCGCTACTATTGGTGGTACAGCTGCTGCTGCTGCTGTAGCATCGTCTGCTGCTGCTGTAGCATCGTCTGCTGCTGCTGTAGCACTGTCAGCTGCTGCTGCTGCTGCTGCTGTAGCATCGTTTGCTGCTGCTGTAGCATTGTCTGCTGCTTCTGTAGCATCGTCTGCTGCTGCTGTAGCACTGTCAGCTGCTGCTGCTGTAGCACCGTTGTTGGTGTGTCTTATTGAGAATACCAAGAAACAATTAACCCCAGAGGATTTGCCACCCAGGATAACCCAAAAAAGTCAGTGTCATCGAAGACTGTCTAACTTATTTCCATTGGGGTCCTTAATCTTGTCTCCCAGGATGCAACCCACACCAGTCGACTAACACCCTGGTGAACAGGGAAAAATGCCTGGAACTAGTGCTCATATTGGTGAATTTAAAGCCAGCAAAGGTTGGTTTGAGAGATTTAAGAATCGTAGTGGCATACACAGTGTGATAAGGCCTGTTCTGGAAGAAAATGCCAAACAGGACCTACAGTACTCAGGAGGAAAAGGCACTCCCAGGACACAGTGTCTCATCAGTCATTGCTGCATCTTCAATAAAGGTAAGTGTCATTTATTCTTCATTTAGTAGAGTAGTACATGCACAATATATATTGTGCATGTACTACTCTACTATTGTGCATGTATCCTTCTCTTTGTGTGTAGGAAAATGTATATTTCATGTGGTAAAATTTTTTTTTTCATACTTTTGGGTGTCTTGCACGGATTAATTTGATTTCCATTATTTCTTATGGGGAAAATTCATTCGCATACCGATCATTTCGCATAACAATGAGCCCTCTTGCACGGATTAAAGTCGCTATGCGGGGGTCCACTGTATAAATAAGCCATATAGATGATATTAGCGAAATTGTTCATGAAGTATTTTGCCCAGTCTCCAGACAAACTCTCGTCCACTGCCGTCACCGCCCATACCACTACATGAATGACATATTTTATTAATTTTAGAGTATATATCAGGTTTGTATGTTATTTATATTGTTTATTATGTCATATTAAATGAAGTGAGATAGATAAATAAGCCGTAGAGTTGATATTAGCGAAATTGTTGAAGTACAGAATTCCACTGGAACGGATTAATTGCATTTCAGTTAATTTAAATGAGGAAAATTGACTCTGCAAAAGAGCAAATCCAGTTGTGAGCAAGGTCATGGAATGGATTAAACTCACAAGTAGAGGTTCCACTCTACTCTGATAATTATACTTATGTGTACTTGTACTTAAATACACTTAAACACTGTGCTGGCATGAAGGTACACATTACATCATTAATTAAGAGTCTTTCTACTCTTGATTCAATATCTCTTGGGCATGTTAAATGGCATATATTATGTTAATATAGACATTTCCATTATTTCATCTATGATATTTTTTTCAAAATTATATAAGAAACACATTACATAACACACAAACATGATACATACACCCACAGTATAAAAATTGACATAAATATGAGACTTGTTTACTAGGCGGTTTGTAGGAGTATCTGAAGAATTACATTTTCTCTAGTCAAATACCATTTACAAATGAGTATTTCAAATGAGAAGCATTATAGTTGTACAAATTTGTAGCAGAATTTATATAATTCAGTCAAATCAAATAAAATCAATGATTTGTAGTGCAGAAACAGGTCATATGGTCATTTGATGAGATACTGTGCATTCAAGAGAATGGAGTATATTAGGTAATGCAATTACAAAAAACATAGCTTGATAGGGTCACAGCTTATACATTTATGAGATACAGTTATTCAATATTTATTTAGTTGTGGGTGAGTAAGTGGTTTTTAAGAAGAGTCTTGAATTGATAAACAGACAGTATTTCTTTTATATTCACAGGTAATGAATTCCAGAATTTTGGGCCTTTTACGTGCATTGCGTTTTTACATAGTGTTAGATCGACACGAGGAACATCAAAGAGTGATCTGTGCCTTGTGTTATGGTCATGTTTTCTGTTGAGGTTGGTAAGGAGAAGTTTGAGGGGAGGGTTTATATCTGAGTTAAGTGTTCTGTGTATGTAGTAGGTACAATAATAACTATGAATGTTTTGTATAGTGAGTAAGTTTAGAGTTTTGAATATTGGTGGAGTATGCTGCCTGTAGTGGGAATTTGTTATCACTCTGACTGCAGCCTTTTGTTCCGTAATTAATGGCCTGAGATGGTTTATTGTTGTTGATCCCTATGTACAAATTCCATAGGTGAGATAGGGGTAAATGAGTGAGTGATATAGGGCCAGGAGGGCTGACTGTGGAACATAGTGCCTGATCTTCGATAGTATGCCTACGGTCGTGGAGATTTTCTTGGAAATTTATTGTACATGTGTTTGAAATTTAAGCCTATTATCAAGGTGGATTCTTAGGAATTTTCCGTCTGTGAGCTTTGTGATATGTGATCCGTTTATCATTATGTTAAGAGGGACATCTGTAGTTCTGGTTCCAAACTGTTTGAACTAGGTTTTGTCAATATTGAGACTAAGTTTGTTAATCATCATCCAGGTAGATATTTTCTGTAATTCGGTATTTACAGTATTGGCTAGCATGACTGGGCTTGGGTGAAAGAAGTCGTATGTAGTGTTATCTGCAAATAGTGTGGATTTGAGTAGTGTGATGCATTTGGTAGGTCATTTATGTAAATGAGAAAGAGAAGAGGGACAAGGACACTTCCCTGTTGGACACCAACTGTAATTGGCTGTATGGAAGAGTTTGCTCCATTTGTGTATACATACTGGCTTCTGTTGCTGAGGTATGACTTTAGGTAGTTGAGGGAGTGCCCTCTTATACCATAGTGTGATAATTTTATGTGCAGCAGATCATGGTCAACTGTATCAAAAGCTTTACGTAAATCAATGAAGTTCCCCAGTGGGACTTCTTTTTTCTCTAGTGCAGTGTATATTTGTTCTAGCATGTGTATAATAGCATCATTCATATTTTTACTAGGCATGAATCCAAACTGACAGGGGTTGAATGTGTTGTGGGAGATGAGGTAGGAATAGATTCGCTTATGAATTAATTTTTCAAAGATTTTAGAGAGAGGGTGTAAGTTGGATATTGGCCTATAGTTCTTCAAGTCTCTTTGATCTCCTCCTTTATGTATCAGGGTGACCCTCGCTATTTTGAGAACTGTGGGGAAGATAGGGGATTCAATAGATTTGTTAAAGAGTGTTTCCATGATTGGTGAGAGCACTTGCAAAGCTTTTTTGTATTTATAGGGTGGTAAGGTATTTAAATCTCCTGTCTTGTTTTTTAGTTGGTTGATAATAAGGGAGATTTCTGTTGCATTAGTCAGAGCTAGGAACAGTGTATTTGGGTAGTTGCCAGTGAGGTAGTCATTGGGTGGAGCATTTGAGCTTGGGATTTTATCGGCAAGGTTTTTCCTATGGTAGAGAAGAAAACATTGAGTCTGTTTGCTGTTCCAGTTGGTGGGAGTTTGGGTTCGTCTAGTTTTGTTAGTTTGATTGCTCTGTTTCCTAATATCTTTTTTGTTCCTAGAATTTCAGATAGGGTTTTCCAGGTCTTTTTTATATCACCTTTTAAGTTGGATAATCTGTTCTCATAATACAATTTTTTAGCCCTTCTTATCAGGCTGGTTAGGATTGATGAGTAACGTTTTGTTTGGTCTCTGGTTATGTGACCCATTCTGTACTGTTTTTGGTATAGGTGCTTTATATTTATGGAGTTGAGGATGCTGGATGTTAGCCTGGGACTGTTCATTCTCTTAGCTGTGATCTGTTTGGGTGTTTTTAGTGCAGTGCTTGTTATAGATGTATTGGGTCTTTTTCAGAAAATTATTAATACATTCGTCAATATCTGTATTGATTTCTAGCTCAGTTAGCCAGTTGACGTTTGTCATTGCTGTTGTGAAGCTATTAACCCTTCGAGGGTTCCGGCCGTACTAGTACAGCTTACGACCCAGGGTTTCTGACGTACTAGTGCGCCTAAATTCTACCGCCCTCAAATCTAGTGGGAGAAAGCTGGTAGGCATACATATGAAAGAATGGGTCTGTGTGTGTGCAGTATAAAAAAAATCCTGCAGCACACAGTGCGTAATGAGAAAAATAAAACTTTGACCGTGTTTTTGGAATAAAACAGCGAATTTGCACTGCATTTTCGTATGGTATTTATTGTTGTATTCTAGTTTTCTTGGTGTCATTTTATAGAATGGAAGACATATTACAGAAATTGAGGTGATTTTGATTGATTTTACAATGAAAAGTACCTTGAAATTGATTTCAAAGTAGCAGAAATGTTCGATTTTTACCAAAGTTCAAAAGTAAACAAATCGTGCCAAGCGTCCAATACATGTCAACTGGTGAGTCTAATGTTCTTTCACAAGTGTGCTGATATTATTTATACCATTTCTACACTAATGCAGCAGTCTGCATAACAGTAAATCTTCTATTTTTTCTAAGAATAAAAATTGAAAGTGGAAAGCCAAAGAAATGTAAGAGGGGCCTGGGATGTGACTAACTAACAGAAGAAATGTTATTTTAGTGCCAGGAATGTCTTTCTTGTTTATTCTGGACCCTATTTGGAAATTGGCATCTTTTGAAATTTGTGTGAAATTGGCAAAATTGCTTAATTCTGACCACTGTATTTGATAGTTGAAATCAGTAAATGGGTGGTTTCTTGTACTCATTCAATAGAAAAAATGGACTTCTAGAGAAATAGTTATGATTTTTGTCGAGTAGTACACTGGAATTAGCCGAAAATAGGGCTCAAAGTGGGCAAAATCGCAGATGCGTAAACATCGTCAAGACCACTAACTTCGCAAGAGCATAATTCCGTAAGTTTTCCATCAGATTTCATTCTTTTGGTGTCATTATGATCGGGAAAATATTCTCTATCTTTTCCTAAGAAAGAATAATTTTTTTTTTAAATTTGGCCGACTCTGAGAACAAGTCTTGGAGAGGGCCTGTCGATCCTCAAAGGGTTAATGGCTGCCTCATTATGAAGTCTGAAGCTTACTTTAGTAGTGTCTTGGGGTAATTTACCTAGATTGGTTATGAGGAAGGTAGGGTACTGGTCTGTGGTATTATCTGTGATTATGCTTGATTTTAAAGGAGATATGGTGTTGTTGGTCCAGATGTGGTCTCATAAGGAAACACTAGTCTCTGTAATTCTTGTAGTTAATCTTAAGTTAATTTTAAGCCAGCCCGTAATGCTATGCATAGTATAAGTGGCTTTGGCATGCTGCTCTTATCTGTATTTTTTGTACCTCTGTATGTGTGCTCAAATTTTAAATAAATAAATAAATAAATAAATAAATAAATAAATAGGTTTGTTACTGCTGGTAGCAACAAGCAGTTACTCATAGTGTTTGTGAATTCAGTAATGTGTGGGTCCTGGTCTTGCAGGAAATTTATATTGAAGTCACCCGAGAGTAGTAAGTGATCTTTATTCATGTGTGCATCAGTTATCATACTTCCTAGGTTTTCACTGAAACAGCTAATGTTTGACTGTGGTACTCTGTAGATGTTTATCACTGTGAGAGATTTTTGTAGGTATTTAGATTTGAATTTAGCTATTATGTATTCCCCATGTTCATCCCTTGATACATTCTAGTTGGTCTGGTAAGTATATAGCTGTGCCACCCCCTTGTTGATCTGGTCTACAGTTGTGTATGGCTGTGCAACCAGGAATGCATAGACATCTGTAGTATCTGGCTTTAGCTAGGTTTCACTAAGAGTAATGATGGACATACTACTGGTATGCAGGGAATTTAGTAATGCTATGAGGTCATCATAATGTTTGCTTAACCCTTTCAGGGTCCGTCCCATAGATCTACGGCTTTACGTTCAGGGTCCAAACCGTAGATCTACGTCATGAGCTCAGCTCACTCTGATAAACTGTGAGTGGTACATTTGGGCCTAGATATGAGAGAATACATCTATGTGGTATGTGTGCACCACATAAAGCAGATCCTGCAGCACACTGTGTATAATGAGAGAAAAAAACTGAAATCATGATTTTTTGATTAAAACAGCGACTTTGCAGTGTTTTTTCGTATGTTTTTTATAGTTGTATTTGCGATTTCTTGGTCTCAATTGATAGAGTGGAAGACATATTACAGAAATAGAGATGATTTTGATTGGTTTTAGCACTGGAAATGGCTTGAAACTGAGCTCAAATTAGCAGAAATGTTAAATTTTTGCCGATATTCAAGAGTAAACAAACGACCTCACATGTCTAATACACGCCAGCTGGTGGGTCTAATATGCATTCACAAATATGGTGATGATATTTATACAATTATTACAGTATTGCATAACAGTAAATCTTCAGTTTTTTGGTGTGAATAAAAATTCATTATGTGAATAAAAAATCAAAATGGAATTTATTTGTAAAGCCTCAAAACATAACTAATGAACAGAGGAAATGTTAGTTTAGTTCCAGGAATACCTACATTGTTTATTCTGGACCCTATTTTGAAATTGGAATATTTTGAACTTTGTGTTAAATTGGCCAAATTAACAATTTCCGATCACTTTAATTTGTAGTTGAAACAGTTGACTTGCTGATTTCTTGTGCTCAATCGATAGAATAGAAGTAATACTAGTGAAATAGCTAAGAATTTGGTTTACTGGAATAATGTAATTAGCCTAAAATGGGAGTCAAAGTCGGCAAAATCGCCGATTCGTAAATATCGCTGACACATCAAAATTCGCGAGAGCATAATTTCATCAATTTTTCATCAAATTTCGTACTTTTTGTTTTATTACCTTCACAAAAAGATTCTTTACCATTTCATAAGAAAAAATAAGTTAGTTTAATATGTTTATTATGCACCCCATACCCATCCTGTGGGCGGTAGTCAAAAGATTACAGAGGTACATAATTGGTCCAGGGACTGGACTCCAAAGTTTTGATAGCTGAGCAAGTTACAGAGGTAATGAATTCACAATTTACAAAGGTAATGAACTCACAAATTACAAAGGTAATGAACTCCGGGTAGGTCTAGTCACAATCATGACAAGTTACAAAGGTATTTACAGATTACAGAGGTACGTAATGGGTCCAGGGACTGGGCCCCAAAGTTTGGATGGCTGAACTAGGTACAAGGTAATGAACTCACAAGTTACAAAGGTAATGAATCCTGTAAGAATGGTTACTTACGTTTATACAAATTTTTTTTTTGAAAATTCTTGGACACTAGGGCACCACTTCAGATTTGGGCCTTGGACCCTGAAAGGGTTAAAGAACTGACATTATAGTTAAAGACAGTTATGTTGTTGTTGGCCCCGAGAAGTGCCTTTGTTTGCTCTGCTGTGTAGTAATGTAGTAATGACAGTTGCTGTTTGATTCATTTAAGTCATTCAATAAGAGGTTGGTATCAGGATCAATGCTTGTAATCATAAGATTTATAGTGGATCTATAATTAGACTTAAGTATAAGACAAAGTAAATATTCTAAAGCTAAAAAATAGCACCTGAATTATTTTAACAAATGTAAATATATGAACTTGGGTAGTTCTTTAAAGCTAAAATAAAGGAGACAGTATAAAAGGGACTAAAATAAGTAATGGCGAACAAATAAAGTGGTAATCAAGTAAGGGAGCTAGGGAATATAATATTAAAATAATGAACTTATTACACTTTAGCTCCTGAAAATAGCTCTTTGATTATTTTAACAATTGTGAATATTTGAACTAAGGTAGTTATTTAAAGCTAAATAAAGGAGAAAATATACAAGGGACTAAACTAAGTAATGGAACAAAGTTAAATGTAGAGATAGTCACTATGATATAATATTGATTTAGGAGTAAGATCTGACTTGTAATATGTAATAAGTTTGAGCAATTACTAGCACTATAAAAAGTAAAAAAAAAAATGAGGTAGTTGGTACTAGCTAGTAAATGATAGTTCTGGGAATTGCACAATAATGTAATTGGAATATACACTAATTGCATCACATAATATAGATGGGACTAAAATAAGTAGTGGTAAACAAAATTAAATGGACAGGTAGCAACCATGAATAACATTAATTTAGGAGTAAGATTTGACTTGCAACACAAAATTTGAGCAATTAATAGCAATTAAAAAGAAATAAAAAGTATTTGAGGTAGCTGGCATTAGCTAGTAAAAAAAAAAAGCACAATAATGCACAATAATGTAATAGGAACATACACTATATGTACCACACATATATATGTGTTAAGGACACTTATCTAATCTGTTATGGAAATGTCAGCTTTTCTAAGGAAGGTAGAGAAATCATGTTCATTTGAGATGGTATATTGTTGTCCTGTTGATGTTTTCCTAACTAGTATTTTCCCATCTCGAGTGAAAAACTGATGTATTTTGTTTTCCTGTTTTTGTTTTCTCAACCTGAACAGAAGGTTTTGACGTTTTCTCGTTAGACACTCGTTGATGTACACTCCATTTTTCATTGTAATTGCTGATTTAATTAGGTCTTTTCTTTTATCATATGAATGAAGTCTAATCATAGTACTGTGTCTACTACCTTGTGTTCCTAGCAAACTTGTTTCTTTGATTTCATTGTTATGCAGGATAACTTTTACATGGTCATGTATTATCCTGATAGCAGTATCTTTGCACTCAGCTTGGGTTATGTCACTAGGAATATGTGGGCTGTTTATTATAACTGCATCAGACAACTTATCTTGTTCAGTTTTGTCATCTTGGAAATCAAGGTATTCATTCAGTCGAGTATCCATGTTCTGATTCCGGTCCTTGATTGCTTCTTCAACCTTCATATTTAGGGTTGTTATTTGCTCAGTGTGACTGGCTATAGCTGTTTTCGGAGTATTTTCTGTGTCAGCACTTCCCAATGTAATCTTATCTTCAAGGTTTTGGATCTTGTTCTCGAGGTTGGTTATCTTGGATTCGTGTCGCGCAAGTGTTGCTTTAACCCTTTGAGGGTCGACAGGCCCTCTCCGAAACTCGTTCTCAGGGTCGGCCAAATTTCAAAAAAAAAAAAAATTATTTTTTCTTATGAAAAAATAGAGTTTTTTTTTCTAAACATTATAGGATAAACAAAACATTTTTACCATCAATACTTACGGAGATATGGATGCATGAAGTTTGCAGAAAATGAGCCGCGTATGGCAACAGCGGCGACTGCCGCTCACCTGGTAAACTTTAGTTTACTTGTATTTGAAGGTTTGTTGTTTTTTTCACTATTTTATTTTTTCACATAACTTATGTGGCCTATGAGACCAAAGTAAGGTGCAATGTACATATATACACTCGTTGTATACAACACAATAAGCACACAAACATAATTATCAATATATTGTTTACAAAACTTGTTTACAAAAACAAACAATACAAAACATTGTTTATTATTATTGTTCTATAATATATATACCAATATACAGTCACTGAACATATTCCTATTAGTTCTGCAGCTTGTGGAACTCTGAAACATGGTGTCATACACAATGGTGTTTTATCTTTCTCCCTCATTCTATCTCTTTCAATCTGTCTCTCTCTTTCTATCTGTCTGTCTATCTCTGTCTCACAGGTACACATAAATACAAGTATACATAGTATAAATTACCTAGGATAACCCAAGAAATCCAGACAAAGTGCTATACTCTGCTTGAAGATGTGAGTAAAAGTGATGAGACAGAGAGCTAGATGGATAGACAGGGAGCTTGACAGACAGGCAAATAGACAGACAGAAATGTTAGTATACCAGCAAAAACAAAGGGAGGGCGATGTTCATCTCATCTTTTGGCATCAGCTCTACCCTCATTTACCCTCATCAAACGTCAGCACTTATCAGATGTTATCTCCCCTTATCTTGTTACTGTCATGGGTGAACATTTATTATTACATATTATTATTACCTATTATTATTATGTATTATTATTATTATGTATTATTATTATTATGTATTATTATTATTATGTATTATTATTATGTATTATTGTTATCATTACGTATTCTTCTTCTTCCTCCTCCTCCTCCTCTTCTTCCTCCTCCTCCTCCTCTTCTTCTTCCTCCTCCTCCTCCTCTTCTTCCTCCTCCTCCTCCTCCTCCTCTGCCTCCTCCTCCTCTTGCCTCCTCCTCCTCTTGCCTCCTCCTCCTCTTGCCTCCTCCTCCTCTGCCTCCTCCTCCTCCTCCATTCTTGGAACAAGTTTGAAGAGCTTGTAGTTCATAATCACTATCACTATCATCATCAATGCTCACATCTGAGTCTGGGATTTTGGAAAATAGGAGTTTCCTCTTTGATTCTGGTACAACTGAACGACGGCCCAGCACCAGAGGTGGAAGGCTGTGGGTTGTCTGGGTTTTCCTCACTATTACCCATATTATGGTCATTAGTTTCGGTCAAAACCTCACCAGAACCTTGAAACTCATCTTCACTGTCACTTCCATCTGTATTAGAACTGTCACTGGGGAACAAAAGTGTCCCAATTCGCCGAGGAGTGAGGAACTTCTTACCGCAGGGCACGTGGAAATTGTGTACTATGATGGCATTCCCACAATGCACCACTGGGTCCCAGATTTTTTTCCTACTGCGCACACCCACCACACAGACCCATTCTCTCACATCTAGGCTTATCAGCCTTTTCCTGCGAGATTTGAGGCCGCTAGAATTTATGCGTACTAGTACGTCAAAAACCCCTACGCGTAAGACGTACTAGTACGACCAAAACCCTCAAAGGGTTAATATCTTTGTTTTCATTTCTAGAGCGACGATGTAGTCCCTAATATTATCAGGAATAATTATACCTTGGTGATCATGAGTGAATCCTTTGAAGGGAGTGGAGTTGGAGGGAGAGTCAGCCATGTTTGCTATTGATGTTCCCTGGGTGGTGGTGAGGGGGGGGTAGATGATACACCGGCGTCCTGCTGGGTAGACAAGTTGAGTTGTAGAGTCCTTGGTGTTATTCTTTTGTTACTGCTGTTGTTTCTTCTGTGATTTCCTTTCATAGTACCACTAAAGTAGATACTGTGAAGCTGTGGAGGAGAAGGCTTTATTTCCCTGAGCTTGGGTTAAGTGATTGTCTGGCAGCAGAGGTGGTGTCTGGGTTTGCAGGGCTGTCTTCCTTAGATCTTCTATTTTGTCAAGATTTTGGTTACATTCTTAGTATTCTTGGATCATTTTGTGGTCTACATGGGTTCATGTAGTTGTACCTTCAATTAAGCCATCACAAGCTTTGATGAGCGATGGTTTTTTGAAGAAAAGCCTTCTAAAAATAATGTTACATGAGAATGGAAGTGTGGGTCTTTATTCTACTGTACCACTGTGGAGACAACTTGTACACAATGTAAGGTGTTTGTATGAACGTGTATCAACCATAACCAGTCAGTTTGTATACATAAGTACTCTGCGGCTCTGTCATCTTAATCGTTCTCTCTATCTCTCTCTTATTTATTCATTTTTATTTCACTTACTCACCTCTTACCCTACATTAAGACTACAAATATTTTAAGGTAAGTAATGAGTGTACTCTATATGCCTTTTAGCACTATAGGGCGCTTTAAGCATCGTTGTAGTATATTATGTATGGGTGGGGTGGCCAGGAGGGCTACCATACCTACCCACACCTGACATCTTACAATAAATACTACTTACCTTTTGCCCACATTAAGATTACAAATGTTTTGAGGTAAATAATGAGTGTAGTGTGTGTATTTTAATTTTTACAGTAAAAGTAGGCCTTAGACAAGGATGTGTGATGTCACCGTGGTTGTTCAACATATTTATAGATGAGGTTGTAAGAGAAGTGAATGCTAGGGTTTTGGCAAGAGGTGTGGAGTTAAAAGATAAAGAAACACAAAGTGGGAGTTGTCACAGTTGCTCTTTGCTGATGACACAGTGCTTTTGGGAGATTCTGAAGAGAAATTGCAGTGATTGGTAGATGAATTTGGTAGGGTATGTAAAAGAAGAAAATTAAAAGTGAATATAGAAAAGAGTAAGGTTATGAGGATAAAAAGATTAGGTGACGAAAGATTGGATATCAGATTGGAGGGAGAGAGTATGGAGGAGGTGAATGTATTCAGATATTTAGGAGTGGATGTTTCAGCAGATGGGTCTGCGAAGGATGAGGTGAATCACAGAATTGATGAGGGGAAAAGAGTGAGTGGTGCACTTAGGAGTCTGTGGAGACAAAGAACTTTGTCCATAGAAGCAAAGAAGTTGAATGTATGAGAGTATAGCTGTACCAACACTCTTGTATGGGTGTGAAGCATGAGTGATGAATGTTGCAATGAGAAGGCTAGAGGCAGTGGAGATGTCATGTCTGAGGGCAATGTGTGGTGTGAATATAATGCAGAGAATTTGTAGTTTGGAAATTAGGAGAAGGTGTGGGATTGCCATAACTATTATCCAGAGGGCTGAGGAGGAGTTGTTGAGGTGGTTTGGACATGTAGAGAGAATGGAAGAAAACAGAATGACTTTGAAAGTGTATAAATCTGTAGTGGAGAGAAGGCGGGGTAGGGGTCGGCCTAGGAAGGGTTGGAGGGAGGGGGTAAAGGAGGTTTTGTGTGTGAGGGGCTTGGACTTCCAGCAAGCGTGCATGAGCATATTTGATAGGAGTGAATGGAGACAAGTGGTTTTTAATACTTGACGTGCTGTTGAAGTGTGAGCAAAGTAATATGAAGGGATTCAGGGAAACTGGCAGGCCAGACTTGAGTCCTGGAAATGAGAAGTACAGTGTCTGCACTCTGAAGGAGGGGTGTTAATGTTGCAGTTTTATAACTGTAGTGTAAAGCACCCCTCTTGCAAGACAGTGATGGAATGAATTATGATGGAAGTTTTTCTTTTTCGAGCCACCCTGCCTTGGTGGGAATCGGCCTATGTGTTAATAAAAAAAATAAATAGTTTAAATGAATGAATAACTTTTATTTGTATCCTTTTGTAATGAGCATGATATGATTCAGAAAAGAGTAATTTGATGATTATGAAGGAACAATACCGTGCTTACACTGATAAATGATATACAGTAGGGTCCCATTTTGTGGCATTTTTCTTTATGGCATTCTGCTAATATGGCAATTTGAAATTATGACCAAAATTTGCTATATGGCGAGCAGTCTTTCAAATACGGTGCACCCCACCTGGTTTGTTTACATTCTTCGTGAGCATATCTATTATGTCTGGAAACTTTGCAAAATTATTGCGTGTTTTATGTGTATTTTATATGTACTCTGATAATTATACTTATGTGTACCTGTACCTAAATATACTTACTGTGCTAGCATGCAGGTACACATTAAAATCACTAAGAATCTCTCTACTCATGATGCTAATACTTTGTAATAATAATCACTCTTGGGCATATTAAATGTCTTATTTTACATCAATGTAGGCATTTTCATTAATCCATCTATGGCATTTTCTTCAAAATTATATAAGAAACACATTACATAGCATATAAACATGATTACCTGGAGTTTACCTGGAGAGAGTTCCGGGGGTCAACGCCCCCGCGGCCCGGTCTGTGACCAGGCCTCCTGGTGGATCAGAGCCTGATCAACCAGGCTGTTGCTGCTGGCTGCACGCAAACCAACGTACGAGCCACAGCCCGGCTGATCCGGAACTGACTTTAGGTGCTTGTCCAGTGCTAGCTTGAAGACTGCCAGGGGTCTGTTGGTAATCCCCCTTATGTGTGCTGGGAGGCAGTTGAACAGTCTCGGGCCCCTGACACTTATTGTATGGTCTCTTAACGTGCTAGTGACACCCCTGCTTTTCATTGGGGGGATGGTGCATCGTCTGCCAAGTCTTTTGCTTTCGTAGTGAGTGATTTTCGTGTGCAAGTTCGGTACTAGTCCCTCTAGGATTTTCCAGGTGTATATAATCATGTATCTCTCCCTCCTGCGTTCCAGGGAATACAGGTTTAGGAACCTCAAGCACTCCCAATAATTGAGGTGTTTTATCTCCGTTATGCGCGCCGTGAAAGTTCTCTGTACATTTTCTAGGTCGGCAATTTCACCTGCCTTGAAAGGTGCTGTTAGTGTGCAGCAATATTCCAGCCTAGATAGAACAAGTGACCTGAAGAGTGTCATCATGGGCTTGGCTTCCCTAGTTTTGAAGGTTCTCATTATCCATCCTGTCATTTTTCTAGCAGATGCGATTGATACAATGTTATGGTCCTTGAAGGTGAGATCCTCCGACATGATCACTCCCAGGTCTTTGACGTTGGTGTTTCGCTCTATTTTGCGGCCAGAATTTGTTTTGTACTCTGATGAAGATTTAATTTCCTCATGTTTACCATATCTGAGTAATTGAAATTTCTCATCGTTGAACTTCATATTGTTTTCTGCAGCCCACTGAAAGATTTGGTTGATGTCCGCCTGGAGCTTTGCAGTGTCTGCAATGGAAGACACTGTCATGCAGATTCGGGTGTCATCTGCAAAGGAAGACACGGTGCTGTGGCTGACATCCTTGTCTATGTCGGATATGAGGATGAGGAACAAGATGGGAGTGAGTACTGTGCCTTGTGGAACAGAGCTTTTCACCGTAGCTGCCTCGGACTTTACTCTGTTGACGACTACTCTCTGTGTTCTGTTAGTGAGGAAATTATAGATCCATCGACCGACTTTTCCTGTTATTCCTTTAGCACGCATTTTGTGCGCTATTACGCCATGGTCACACTTGTTGAAGGCTTTTGCAAAGTCTGTATATATTACATCTGCATTCTTTTTGTCTTCTAGTGCATTTAGGACCTTGTCGTAGTGATCCAATAGTTGAGACAGACAGGAGCGACCTGTTCTAAACCCATGTTGCCCTGGGTTGTGTAACTGATGGGTTTCTAGATGGGTGGTGATCTTGCTTCTTAGGACCCTTTCAAAGATTTTTATGATATGGGATGTTAGTGCTATTGGTCTGTAGTTCTTTGCTGTTGCTTTACTGCCCCCTTTGTGGAGTGGGGATATGTCTGTTGTTTTTAGTAACTGTGGGACGACCCCCGTGTCCATGCTCCCTCTCCATAGGATGGAAAAGGCTCGTGATAGGGGCTTCTTGCAGTTCTTGATGAACACAGAGTTCCATGAGTCTGGCCCTGGGGCAGAGTGCATGGGCATGTCATTTATCGCCTGTTCTAAGTCATTTGGCGTCAGGATAACATCGGATAGGCTTGTGTTAATCAAATTTTGTGGCTCTCTCATAAAAAATTCATTTTGATCTTCGACTCTCAGTCATATTGGGACTTGAGTAGCTCACTCATTTCCTTGCTGTCATCTGTGTAGGACCCATCTTGTTTAAGTAGGGGCCCAATACTGGACGTTGTTCTCGATTTTGATTTGGCATAGGAGAAGAAATACTTTGGGTTTCTTTCGATTTCATTTATGGCTTTTAGTTCTTCCCGCGATTCCTGACTCCTAAAGGATTCTTTTAGCTTAAGTTCGATGCTTGCTATTTCTCTGACCAGTGTCTCCCTACGCATTTCAGATATATTGACCTCTTTTAGCTGCTCTGTTATTCTTTTCCATCGCCTGTAAAGGGAGCGCCTGTCTCTTTCTGTTTTACATCTACTCCTCCTTTTTCTTAGAGGAATAAGCCTTGTGCATACATCGAGTGCCACCGAGTTAATCTGTTCTAGGCATAAGTTGGGGTCTGTGTTGCTTAGTATATCTTCCCAGCTTATATCGGTTAGGACTTGGTTTACTTGGTCCCACTTTATGTTTTTGTTATTGAAGTTGAATTTGGTGAATGCTCCCTCGTGACTAATCTCATTATGTCGGTCTGGGGCTCCACGCATACATGACTGAACCTCAATTATGTTGTGATCTGAGTATATTGTTTTTGATATGGTGACATTTCTTATCAGATCATCATTGTTAGTGAAGATGAGGTCTAGTGTATTCTCCAGTCTAGTAGGCTCTATTATTTGCTGGTTTAAATTGAATTTTGTGCAGAGATTTAAAAGCTCACGTGAGTGTGAGTTTTCATCAGAGCTGCCTCCTGGTGTTATTACTGCAACAATATTATTTGCTATATTCCTCCATTTTAGGTGCCTTAAGTTGAAATCCCCCAGGAGCAAGATGTTGGGTGCAGGAGCTGGAAGGTTTTCCAGACAGTGGTCAATTTTTAACAGCTGTTCCTGGAATTGCTGGGATGTTGCATCTGGAGGCTTGTAGACTACCACAATGACTAGGTTTTGGTTCTCGACCTTTACTGCTAAAACTTCCACTACATCATTTGAGGCATTTAGCAGTTCTGTGCAAACAAGTGACTCTGCAATGTACAGGCCAACCCCCCCCTTTTGCCTGTTCACTCTGTCACATCTGTATAGGTTGTAACCTGGGATCCATATTTCGTTGTCCAAGTGATCCTTTATGTGGGTCTCAGTGAAAGCTGCGAACATTGCCTTTGCCTCTGCAAGCAGTCCACGGATGAAAGGTATTTTGTTGTTTGTTGCTGGCTTTAGACCCTGTATATTTGCAAAGAAGAATGTTATCGGACTGGTGGTATTGTTGGTACTGGGGGGGGATTTTTTTTTTGGCATTAGTATCTGTATCTGTTGGTTTGGAGTGGAGGCCATCGACTGTGGTTCCACTCCAGGAATGACTGGATTTGGTGTACGATTTCTGCCATTTCCTGCCAGTTTTTTTTCCTTCCTGGCACTAAAAAACCTCTCCCTCTTGAGTGGCTGTGGCTACCCAGGTTTTCCCATGGCCTGGATGTTTTGTATCTTTTTGTCCCCTTTAGATGGTATACCTGGCAATTTAAGTTATAGCACAGTCTTTCCTGTACTGAAGAGGTACACAGTTCAGGGTGAAAAAGCTTACAGGAAGGGAGTTTGCATTTTCCTGTTGTAATATGGGCATGGCATTTTCTAGGGTGGTCATAGTTGCACGTCCCATCTGTTTTTCCAGATTTCCCATGCCAGCAGATACCAAGTGCATAGTATGTGCACAGGCTTGGTTTCCGTTTGCCTTGGGTTTCTGTGACTGTATTCCCTGTTGGTGCATGTTTCCCTCTCTTACTTCTATCCTCCCTAGCACCAACAATGGAGCTCCCACCAGTTGTTTTTGGTAATATATCCTCACTATTGCTAGTGGAGTCCTCTTGTTTGCTATTTCCTGCGGTATTTCTAGTTTGCAATATTGGTTTTATCTTATCTTTGACTACACTTGTTTCCCTACTATGGCTCCTGTCCCCTATGAGGTCATTTATATGTATTCCTTCCTGCGTATAATTCCCGACTACCTGGACAAAATCTCCAGCTTCACCATTACTGTCTCCCAGGACAGCATCTCCAGCTTCCCCATTACTGTCTCCCAGGACAGCATCTCCAGCTTCACCATTACTGTCTCCCAGGACAGCACCTCCAGCTTCACCATTACTGTCTCCCAGGACAGCACCTCCAGCTTCACCATTACTGTCTCCCAGGACAGCACTATCAGGCCCACATTTACTGACTACCAGGACATCATCTCCAGCCTTACAGTTTCTGACTACATGGCCAGTATCAAGGGCAGTACCATTCAGCCCAGACTTTTTATGTTCCCATCTGTTGTAGAAAGCTTCCAGGTTTTCTATGAAAGCAGCTTTGATGTTGACCTCTTTTAATACCCTTGTGATTTTAGTCCACAGATTTATCTCATTTGGGCATACCCAAAAACACTTCCCTGTTTTAATACTGCTTGTAGCTAGTTCTTGGATATCTGCACAAGGGGCGTGACACCAATTTCCACAAAAATGACAATTTATGCATGTGGAAGCCCGTTTGTTTGACTGACCACAGACTACACACAGCTTCATAATGATTTGAATGGTTGATTTACTGCAATTCTACTAGCAACCTCTTGGATATTCTATTAATAACCTGCTAGGTAGTGCACAACAAAACCGCACACCCACACACGCACACACACGCACACACACCCACAGAATAAAAATTGACGTAAATATGAGATATGTTTACAAAGCGGCTTTGTAGGTAGTGTCGGAAGAATTACGTTTTCTCTAGTCAAACACTGGGGAATAACTGTAGAAAAATGTTCCTTTCATATGCCTTCACTCTATATATAGCAATTCATGACCCTTGTTGGTTTAGCACTTCTTTTTTATTATGATAATAATAATAATAATAATAATAATATCATCATTCACTCTAAAAATGGTGTTGCATGAGAATGGGAGTGTTGCTGTTTGTTTATTCTGTACTAACTTGTACAACTTGTACACAATGTAAGAGTATTTGTATTGTGAGGTAATTATTATTATAATAAAAGAAAAATATTGTGAGGTAAAAGTTTTACAAACTCTTACAAAAATACGTGAATGAACTAAAAGTAGACACACATTAATACACATTTATTTCACCTGACCAAGTGATCGCCCACTACCTGTTCATTTTGTGTTTTTACATTGTCTGAATTCCATATCTCGTTCTCTCTCTCATTTACTCTTTCGTTAACTAGTTGGCTCTCATTGACGATGACGTCTAAGCTTAGTTGTGATAAAAAGAGGAGTCATAAGCCTCTTACTTTAAGTACCAAGTTAGAAATGATTAACCCTTAAACGGTCCAAATGTATATATACATTCTCTTGTGTAGCGCCCCAGACATATATATATGTTTTATTTTTCACTCATTCAAAATTGTTGTGTTAGGCCTGAGTCTCCTAGACATGAGAGAATGGGTGTGCACACTCAGTGTGTGCAGTAAACAAAAAATCTGGGATGCCTGGGTACCACATGGTAGGACCAGTTACATTCAGCTCCATCTTGGGTCAACATCATGGCACATCCTCATGATTCACTCACGCATCATCATATTAACACACTACTATTCGAGGAAAGTGATATAGATCATGAGTTTAGTGGATTTGACACCAATTGGACCAGTAATTTTCAAGGAATTTGTGAAAATGTCGACAATATCCCAGATGACCCTCAGCCCTTCACCTCTGGGGTAGCAACACCTGTCCTAGGGCCAAGCACCTCTGGGGTAGCCAGTGTGGCCACGGCAGACCCTAGGTCAAGCACTTCTGGGGTGGCCAGTGTGGCCACACAAGACCCTGGGCCATGCATTTCTGGAGTGGCGAGTGTTACCCATAGGCAACTTCACAAGAGAAAACTATCATTTTCCCAGTGTTTTAGTGATAGTGAAAGTGATGTAAGTGACGATGAGATTGATTTTATACCATTCGAGGATTCATCTAGTGATAGTGAAGTTCATTATTCACCAGTGAAGCATACTTTTAGGCATCATTATCTACGTTCAGGGAGTGTGCCATATGCATTCCCCAAGGGTTGTGGCAGGTCACGATCCAAAACCCCGGCCACTGATAGTGAAAGTGATCGTGAAGGCGAGTATGTGGGGATGGAGGAAGTAGTGGTGGGTGGCATGGTGCCTGGACCACATGGCGCAGTGGGTGGACAGGCAAAGGACCGCCCGGCATCCCCTCAACCATGTGCTGCCTCCACTCCTGTCCCTCCTGCTCCCCCTCGCCCCATGCCACAGGTCCACCCTGCACCATGTGATCGTGAGTGAAACTGGACACAAAGTATATTCGTGCCACAGCCTCATGATTTTGATGCGAGTGGAAGTGGTATCCAGCCAGAATGTCCCATAACGAATGAGACTACAGAATTAGACTATTTCCAGTTGTACTTTGACGAGCCTACAATGAACTTGATAGTGACCCAGACAAACAATTATTACCAATATGTCATGGACAACATAACAGTGGTTGGAGAATCATCATGGCTGCACAGATGGAAGGACACAACAGTGGCTGAAATGTATTTATTCTTTGCCACTGTCATGCTTATGCCACATATCTATAAGAACAATATACGTAATTACTGGCCCACAGACCACTTCATCAGTACTCCAGTTTTCCTGACCTCCTTCCCTGCAACCTACGAATGTTGCACTTCTCAGACAGAAATACGCCAAACAGAAATGACCTTCTATACAAAATCCAGGAAGTGTTTATGTATTTGAAGCAGAAATTCAGTGCATACTTTTATCCTTTCAAGAACATTGTTGTTGATGAGTCCTTGAAAAAGAGAGAGGTTAAGAGAGTGGTGAAGCAATGTAAAAAGAGAGCAAATGAGAGAGTGGGTGAGATGTTATCAACAAATTTTGTTGAAAATAAGAAAAAGTTTTGGAGTGAGATTAACAAGTTAAGAAAGCCTAGAGAACAAATGGATTTGTCAGTTAAAAATAGAAGAGGAGAGTTATTAAATGGAGAGTTAGAGGTATTGGGAAGATGGAGGGAATATTTTGAGGAATTGTTAAATGTTGATGAAGATAGGGAAGCTGTGATTTCGTGTATAGGGCAAGGAGGAACAACATCTTGTAGGAGTGAGGAAGAGCCAGTTGTGAGTGTGGGGGAAGTTCGTGAGGCAGTAGGTAAAATGAAAAGGGGTAAGGCAGCCGGGATTGATGGGATAAAGATAGAAATGTTAAAAGCAGGTGGGGATATAGTTTTGGAGTGGTTGGTGCAATTATTTAATAAATGTATGGAAGAGGGTAAGGTACCTAGGGATTGGCAGAGAGCATGCATAGTTCCTTTGTATAAAGGCAAAGGGGATAAAAGAGAGTGCAAAAATTATAGGGGGATAAGTCTGTTGAGTATACCTGGCAAAGTGTATGGTAGAGTTATTATTGAAAGAATTAAGAGTAAGACAGAGAATAGGATAGCAGATGAACAAGGAGGCTTTAGGAAAGGTAGGGGGTGTGTGGACCAGGTGTTTGCAGTGAAACATATAAGTGAACAGTATTTAGATAAGGCTAAAGAGGTCTTTGTGGCATTTATGGATTTGGAAAAGGCGTATGACAGAGTGGATAGGGGGGCAATGTGGCAGATGTTGCAGGTGTATGGTGTAGGAGGTAGGTTACTGAAAGCAGTGAAGAGTTTTTACGAGGATAGTGAGGCTCAAGTTAGAGTATGTAGGAAAGAGGGAAATAATTTCCCAGTAAAAGTAGGCCTTAGACAAGGATGTGTGATGTCACCGTGGTTGTTTAATATATTTATAGATGGGGTTGTAAGAGAAGTAAATGTGAGGGTCTTGGCAAGAGGTGTGGATTTAAAAGATAAGGAATTACACATAAAGTGGGAGTTGTCACAGTTGCTCTTTGCTGATGACACTGTGCTCTTGGGAGATTCTGAAGAGAAGTTACAGAGATTCGTGGATGAGTTTGGTAGGGTATGCGGGAGAAGAAAATTGAAAGTGAATACAGGAAAGATTAAGGTTATGAGGATAACAAAAAGATTAGGTGATGAAAGATTGGATATCAGATTGGAGGGAGAGAGTATGGAGGAGGTGAATGTATTCAGATATTTGGGAGTGGACGTGTCAGCGGATGGGTCTATGAAAGATGAGGTGAATCATAGAATTGATGAGGGGAAAAGGGTGAGTGGTGCACTTAGGAGTCTCTGGAGACAAAGAACTTTGTCCTTGGAGGCAAAGAGGGGAATGTATGAGAGTATAGTTTTACCAACGCTCTTATATGGGTGTGAAGCATGGGTGATGAATGTTGCAGTGAGGAGAAGGCTGGAGGCAGTGGAGATGTTATGTCTGAGAGCAATGTGTGGTGTGAATATAATGCAGAGAATTCGTAGTTTGGAAGTTAGGAGGAAGTGCGGGATTACCAAAACTGTTGTCCAGAGGGCTGAGGAAGGGTTGTTGAGGTGGTTCGGACATGTGGAGAGAATGGAGCGAAACAGAATAACTTCAAGAGTGTATCAGTCTGTAGTGGAAGGAAGGCGGGGTAGGGGTCGGCCTAGGAAAGGTTGGAGGGAGGGGGTAAAGGAGGTTTTGTGTGCGAGGGGCTTGGACTTCCAGCAGGCATGCGTGAGCGTGTTTGATAGGAGTGAATGGAGACAAATGGTTTTTAATACTTGACGTGCTGTTGGAGTGTGAGCAAAGTAACATTTATGAAGGGGTTCAGGGAAACCGGCAGGCCGGACTTGAGTCCTGGAGATGGGAAGTACAGTGCCTGCACTCTGAAGGAGGGGTGTTAATGTTGCAGTTTAAAAACTGTAGTGTAAAGCACCCTTCTGGCAAGACAGTGATGGAGTGAATGATGGTGAAAGCTTTTCTTTTTCGGGCCACCCTGCCTTGGTGGGAATCGGCCAGTGTGATAATAATAATAAAGAGTCCTTGATTCTGTTCAAGGGATGCTTGTCATTCAAGCAATATATACCGAGCAAACGTAATCACTTTGGTATAAAACTTTTTGTTATGTGTGACTGTGAGAGTGGTCTTGTGTTGGATCTTATTGTATACACCGGGAGAAATACACTCGATGATGACAGTCGGATGTTGGGCATTTCTGGTGATGTTGTTCACAGGATGATGGAATCATACCTTGGCAAGGGCCATACATTGTACACAGACAACTGGTATACAAGCCCTATGCTCACTGATTTCCTACGTGTGAACAATACTGATATATGTGGAACAGTGAGAAGGAATAGAAAACATATGCCAAGGTTCAGTGGAGGCAATGCTGAAGGTGCAGTTCAAGTGTTTCATGCTAATGACATCATGGCACTGACGTGGCATGACAAACGAGACGTGACATTGCTGTCAACCATCTACAGAAATGAGATGGTACAGACAGACTGAGCAAGTTTAACTAAGAACCTATTGTAAAGCCAGCTGCTGTCATAGACTATATGAACAATATGCAACTAGGTGACAAGTGTGACATGATGATAGGGTTCGTTGACTATGTACGTAGGAGTTGCAAGTGGTATATAAAACTGTTTTTTCACCTTGTAGACATTGCAGTGCTCAATGCATTCAATATGTACGAAATAAAGACTGGAAAATGACAACGTTTTGCAGAATTCTCTCTGAATGTTGTCAAGCAGATAGCAAGAAAGTATGGTACCACACCTGTACCTGCCCCTCAACAGCTACCTGTCACACCACAACCTGTCCCCCAACCGCAGCCAGTGGGGGAAGTGCCAGACTGAATCACTCTTGTCACTATCTGGTACCAATACCACCTACCCAGAAGAAGAATGCCCAGAAAAAGTGTGTTGTGTGTGCTACCACCAAAAAACGACCCCAACAGATGAAGGACACACAATTCATTTGTCACCAGTGTGGGGTGGCACTCTGTATGAATCCATGCTTCATGGAGTATCACACAATCGTGGAGTTCTAGAAACATAAGTAGGACATGTAAATACTTGTATATAGTTGTAGATAATAGAATGTGATTCAGCCAGGTGTGCAAAATCACCTGTCAGTGTGTACATGTGTGTTTATGACAATATGATAATTTTGTATATAATATTGGTGTATAAACAACAATTGGCATTGAAATCAAAAGATTTGCCATAAAACACAATTATCATATCATGAAAACCAAGCAAATTAAAAAAAAATGGAAGAAAATGGCAAATATGTAGAATTGCTGCAAGCGGCAGTGCTCCATGTTGCCGTCAGGTGATCGCCAAGTGCCAACTTTGCGGCCTTGTATCTTGGTAAGTACTGACCCTCATTTTTTTTTATGCTAAGGCACTTTAAAAAATGTGCTCTTTTTTTTCTATAATTTTTTTTTTTTTTTTCAAAATATGGTATGTCTATGACCGAGATAGCATGTAAGCTTGGTTTGGCTCGTCAAACAGTTAGTACAATTGTGAACAATAAAGAGAAAGTGTTGCGGGAAATTGAAAATGCTACACCAGTGAACACTAAAGTTATAAGAAAATGTGATAACCTTATTGCTGACATGAAAAAACTTTTAATGGTGTGGATTGATGATCAAGCTAGTCACACTGTGCCTTTAAGCCAAGCCATTATCCAGTCCAAGACCCTAAGTCTCTTCAATTCTGTGAAGGCTAAGAAAGGTGAGGAAGTTGCTGAAGATAAATTTGTAGCTAGCAGAGGCTGATTTAATCCTTTGACTGTTTCAGTCATATATATACATCTTACAAGCCATTGTGTTTGACGTATTTATACACATAAATTCTAGCGGCTTCAAATCAAGCGGAAGAAAGCTGGTAGGCCTACATGAGAGAGAATGGGTCTGAGTGGTGGGTGTGCTCCCTGTGAAAAAAATATGGGACTCAGTGGTGTATTGTGGGAACGCCATCTTGGTAGTACAGTGGACCCCCGGTATTCGATATTAATCCATTCCTGAGAGCTCATTGAATACCAAAAATATCGAAAAGCGAATCAATTTTCCCCATAAGAAATAATGGAAATCAAATTAATCCATGCAAGAAACCCAAAAGTATGAAAAAAAATATTTTACCACATGAAATATTAAGTTTAATGCAATAGAATAATTACAATAACAATAGAATAATAATAGAATAATAACAATAGAATAATTGTCACTTACCTTTAATGAAGATCTGGTGATGATTGATGAGATGGGAGGAGGGGAGAGTGTGGATGTTGTTAGTGTTTAGAAAGGGAATCCCCTTCCATTAGGACTTGAGGTAGCAAGTCCTTTTTGGGGGTTACTTCCCTTCTTCTTTTAATGCCACTAGGACCAGCTTGAGAGTCACTGGACCTCTGTCGCTCAACAAATCTGTCCATAAAGCTCTGTACCTCCCGTTCCTTTACGATTTGTCTAAAATGGGCCACAACATTGTCATTGTAATAGTCACCAGCACGGCTTGCCATAGCTGTGTTAGGGTGATTTTCGTCCATAAAGCGTTGCAGTTCAACCCACTGTGCACACATTTTCTTAATTTTTGAAGTAGGCACAATGGATTCTACAACTGGCATAGGCTTCTCAGGGTTAGCCCCAAACCCTTCAAAATCTTTCTTAATTTCCATACTAATTCTCACCCTTTTTACCACAGGGTTGGCACTAGAAGCCTTCTTGGAGCCCATGGTGACTTATTTTGCAGAAACAAGCACCAAAAACAGTGATAATATGGAATGTACAGAATGTATCCTTAGATGCGCACACACTGGCTGGCTTGTAAACACTGGCACACACAGGGCAGTTCAGGCCACGCGTGGACACGTCTCATACGAATCGCATTGAATACCGGGTTTTCAATCGGATACCGAGGCAAAATTTTTGCGTTAAAATGCATCGAATACCGGATTTATCGAATACCGATGCCATCGAATACCGGGGTTCCACTGTACCTCACTCCTCGGTGGATTGGAGGTCTTTTGCTCTAACAGTGATGGAAGTGCCAGTGAAAGTGAATTTCATGGTTTTGGAGTGGGTGTGACTGAAAGCAGCGCCCAGGTTAACGTAATTAGTGATGAAAATCCAGATGACCCTCAACCTTCCACCTCTGGTACTGGGCCATCTCATTCACATTCACCTGTACCAGGATGTAAGAGGAAATTATTTGCTCATGTACAAGACTCAGATGTGAGCAGTGAAAGTGATAGTGATAGTGATTTCAAAGGTACTGAAAGTTCTAGTAGCAACAGTGAGGGTGAATATTCTCCAGTGAAGCGGCAGTATATACGATGTAGCATGCTTTCTGGTAGTGTGTCATATGTTGTTCCAAGGGAAAGGAGTAAATCTCAGAGTACATCCCATGGCCTTACACCACTAACTGATAGTGAAGATGTCGATATTGTTACAATGGGGATGAATGATGTGCATGGGACAGCAGGTGGTGGTGGTGGTGATAGTGGAGGTGGCATGAGTCATGTGGCACGAGCAGCAGGCCACGCTACTACCCGTGATGCTAACTCAGCACAGCTACAACTAGCCTCAACCAACCCCACACTCCCACAACATCCACAGCCACACCCTGTAAATATCCAGTACCCACCAGCAGACCGCATCTGGGATTGGCAGCAAGGTGACAATTTTGTTCCCAATCTCCATCACTTTGATGAAATACAAAGTGGAATATGGCCATCATGTACACTTGGGAACAATGCTACTGAACTGGAATGCTTTCAGTTATTCGATGAGCCCCTGATGGACATCATTGTCAGGGAAAGCAATACATACTTTGAGTACACCATGGCAAACACAGTTCTTTCACCAAGACTATGCCTACACCAGTGGAAGGACACAACTGTGGCAGAGATGTATCTATTCTTTGCCTCAATAATGCTTATGCCACATGTGTATAAGCACAGTGTCAACGCATACTGGTCGACAGACCGCCTGATTTCAACCTCAGCTTTCAGCGACATTATACCAGTGAATAGATTTGTGCTACACTTTTCAGACAAAACAAGGCCTGACAGAAGCTACAGGTTATATAAGATCAGAAATGTGTTTATGTACCTGAAACAAAAGTGCTGTATGTATTTTTATCCCTTCAGGAAGCTTGTTATTGATGAATCTTTGATTTTGTTCAAAGGCAGACTGTTATTTAAGCAGTACATACCAAGCAAGAGGAAATGCTTTGGTATAACGATATTTGTACTGTGTGATTGCAAAAGTGGTCTCGTGTTGGATATAATAGCTTACACTGGCAGTAAAACATTGCAAGATACCAGGAAGTTACTGGGTATCTCTGGTGATGTGGCTAGAACAATGATGGAACCATATCTTGGTAAGGGGCATATTTTATATACTGACAACTGGTACACAAGCCCTTTACTCAGTGATTTCTTGTGAGTGAACATGACAGAAGTGTGTGGCGCATTGTGTGGAAATCGTAAGCATATGCCTAGGTTTGACGCTGGCCCTCGTAGAGGTGATGTTCAGGTGTTTGCTGCCAATGACATCATGGCATTTTGGTGGCATGACAAACGTGATGTCACACTGTTGACATCAGTTCACGAACATGAAATGGTAGACAGTGGCAAGTAGAATAGAGAGATCAATGAACCCATTGTAAAACCTGCAGCTGTGATGGGTTACAACCTCAGTATGCTGTTAGTGGACATATGAGACATACAGATTGGGTTTGCTGATTGTGTTCACAAGAGTTATAAGTGGTACATAAAACTCTTTTTCCATCTTGACATTTCCATGCTAAATGTTTATAATATGTACAAGTTGAAGACTAACAACAAACCCAAATATGGTGAATTTTGTTTGTCAGTTATCAGACAAATAATATTCAAGTACTAAGGAACAATACTTGCAATAGACCAGCGCCCACGAAATTACCAACACATGCCATCTTGTCTGAGGCCTGGTGATCACTACCCCATACCACTGCCTGCTAATACTTTCAGAAAAATGCTCAGAAGAGGTGTTATGTCTTTTCACATACCACAAAACACCCACAAAAATGCAGAGACAATCGTTTTATGTGTGAGGAGTGTAAACACCATTGTGCATACATCCAAGTTTCAAAGAATTCCACAAGCTGCAGCAGTTCGAGGAAAGTGTCCAGTGATTGTACATATGTATATATATAGAACAATCGTAATAAAAAAAAAATTATTTTTATATTGTTTGTGTAAACAAGTTTTGTAAACAATGCGATAATACTAGTGTTTTTGCTATGATTGTGTTACATTCAACGAGTGTATATATGAACATTGCACTATACTTTGGTCTCATAGGCCACATAAGTTATGTGAAAAATAAAATAGTGAAAAAAATAAGGAACCTCAAAATACAAGTAAACCAAAGTTTATCGGGTGAGTGGCAGTCACTGCTGTTGCCATGCGTGGCTCATTTTCTGCCAACTTCATGCCTCTATATCTCTGTAAGTACTGACGGTAATTTTTTTTTTCGGATTAAAACAATCAGAAACATAATTTTAACATTTTCATAAGAATTTTTTTTTTTTTTCGAATATTTTTCGACACCAGGAGACACTTCAGGATTTGAGTTTTGACAGTCAAGGGGTTAATAGGTTTAAAGAAAGAGGTCAACTTCACAACATCAGAGTGCAGGGTGAAGCTGCAAGTGCTGACAATTTAGCTGCAGAAAATTATCCATATGAGTTAACCAAGATAATAGAATGTGTTGGATATACCAAGCAACAGATTTTTAATGTGGATGAAATGGCATTATTTTGGAAGAAGATGCCATCTAGGACATTTATTGCTAACGAAGAGAAGTTAGTGCCTGGCTTCAAAGCTGCAAAAGACAGGCTAACACTTTTGCTAGGAGCTAATGCAGCTGGCGATTGCAAGTTAAAACCTATGATGATTTATCATTCAGAGAATCCTAGGGCCCTAAAGAACTATGCAAAAGGTAGCCTCCCTGTTTATTATAATTCCAATTCGAAAGCTTGGATGACTGCCGATCTTTTCCAGGAACTATTTTAATCCTACAGTTGAGGCTTGCTGCAAGGAAAAGTAAATTCCCTTTAATGTTTTACTTGTTTTAGACTATGCCCCTGCCCACCCTACAGCTCTAAATTGTATGTACAGGGAGATAAATGTTGCTTTTATACCTGCAAATACAACTTCATTACTGCAGCCGATGGACCAAGGTGTAATTGCAGCCTTTAAATTTTATTACCTAAGAACTTTCATTAAGGCTGTAAATTTCCAAGACAGTGATAAAATGCCAGGGCCTAAACAAAATAAAATAAAAATGTTTTGGAAAGGTTTCACTATTTTGGATGGCATTAAAAATATTAGAGATGCATGGAATGAAGTTAAAGAAACTACACTCAAAGGTGTTTGGAAGAATCTAATTCCTGAACTTATGGATGATTTTGAAGGTTTTGAGAATCCAGTGGAGGAAGTGACTGTAAATATTGTGGATATGGCAAGAGAATTAAAATTGGAAGTGAAGCCTGAGGATGTGAAAGAATTGCTTCTTTCTCATGATGAAGCTCTGACAGATGAAGATCTTCTTATTGAAGAGCAAAGAAAGAAGCTTCATGAAGAGGAGATCCATCCTGATGATAGTCCTGTTGCCATTAAAGAAATAAAAAACCCAGGATTTGGAAGAAGCTATCAACTATATAGAAATAGCATTGGAAATTTCTGAGAAGATTGATTCCAATTTTAAACGAAGTTGAAAAATGAATGCATCCCTTTCCCATGATGTTACATGCTATAAAGAAATTTTAAGGGAAAGGAAAAAAAAAATCCCTGAGGCAAAGTACAATGCTTTCCTACTTTAAGAAAGTATCATGGCAACCTTCAACATCAACAGTTAGCCTTGAACAACCTTCAACATCAACAGTTAGCCTTGAACAACCTTCAACATCAGCTGTTATCCTTGAACAACCTTCAACATCAACAGTTAGCCTTGAACAACCTTCAACATCAACAGTTAGCCTTGAACAACCTACAAAATCAACAGTTAGCCTTGAACAACCTTCAACATCAACAGTTAGCCTTGAACAACCGTCAATATCAACAGTTATTTTTATTTTATTTTATTTATTAACAATTTGAGCATACATACAGAGGTACAAAAAAATACAGATAAGAGCAGCATGCCAAAGCCAGTTAAACTATGCATAGCATTTCGGGCTGGCTTAAAATTAACTAAGCAATGATGAAATCAGTGATAATACATTATTGTAAACAGATAACTATAAAGCACAAATGAGTATTACAAAGACAGGTCATATGGTTGCATGCATTGTTGTACATTCAGTCGTATGGAGTATTCTGTTAGGTAGTGTATTTAAAAAATAATAAAGTTAGATTGGGTTTTAGGTTTAACATTTATGTGATATAATTGTGAGAAACATTTAAGGTGAGAAACATTATAAGGTTCAGTTATTCAGTATTTATTTGGTTTTGGGTGAGTAAGTGATCTTTGAGAAGAGACTTGAATTTATAAACAGGTAGTGTTTCTTTTATATTTACAGGTAATGAATTCCAGATTTTAGGGCCTTTTATGTGCATTGAGTTTTTGCATAGTGTGAGATGGACACGAGGAACATCAAAGAGTGATCTGTGCCTTGTGTTATGGTCATGTGTTCTGTTGAGGTTGGCAAGGAGATGTTTGAGGGGAGGGTTAATATCAGAGTTAAGTGTTCTATGTATGTAATAGGTGCAGTAATAAGTATGGATGTTTTGTATGGTGAGTAGGTTTAGTGTATTGAATATTGGTGGAGTGTGTTGCCTGTAGTGAGAATTTGTTATTCTAACTGCAGCCTTTTGTTGTGTAATTAGTGGTCTGAGATGGTTAATTGTTGTTGAGCCCCATGCACAAATTCCATAGGTGAGATAGGGGTAAATAAGAGAGTGATATAGGGCCAGGAGGGCTGACTGTGGAACATAGTACCGTATCTTCGATAGTATGCCTACAGTCTTGGAAATTTTCTTATAAATTTGTTGTATATGTGTATGAAATTTGAGTCTGTTATCAAGGTGGATTCCTAAGAATTTTCCCTCTGTTAGCTTTGTGATAGGTGATCCGTTTATCATTATGTTAAGAGGGACATCTGTAGCTCTGTTACCAAACTGAATGAAGTAGGTTTTGTCAATGTTTAGTGTAAGTTTGTTAGTCCTCATCCAGGTAGATATTTTCTGTAATTCGGTATTTACAGTATTGGCTAGCGTGACTGGGCTCGGGTGAGAGAAGACATATGTAGTGTCATCTGCAAATAGTGTGGGTTTGAGTAATTGCGAAGCATTTGGAAGGTCATTTATGTATAGGAGAAAGAGAAGAGGGCCAAGGACACTTCCCTGTGGGACACCAACTGTAATTGGTTGCGCAGAAAAGTTTGCCCCATTTGCGTATGTTGTGATAGAAACACAGGCCTTATCTCTAGGCTTTATTGAACATAGAATCTTCATAGTACTTCTGCAACAACAAAATATAATGACTAGTACATCTAATAATGGCTTCTACAGGGATGGTGATGTCTTGCATATGTCAAGAGAAAAGTTATAACTACAGGCCACATATTTAAACTCACCATGTAATCTGCATCACTGATAAATGGATAAAGTAGGAGAGAATCACCCACCATGTGTTGGCGCCCATGACACACACCAAACTGTTGTTGTTGTTAAGGGCCCCTAGAGGTGGTGCAGTATTATCCTGCTGCTGCTCCCCACAGGACCAGTATCACTACAATCTCCCCCTTCTAAAATATCAGAGACAGTAATCTCCCAAACTGTTAGGTGGGCGACGTACGCGTCCCGACCTTCGTAGCCCTTGAGCCTCTTCACCAGGTTCGATATTTTCCAGCGGGGTTTGATTAACTGCTGGAGCACAATCCTCTATTTCCATAGGGGTAGTCTCAAGGGGCTTTCCAGGAGAAAACGAAGCATCTTTCACATCTATTGGTGTATCTTGAGATTCCACACTAATGGGGATTTCAACTGGGGCTAAATGTCTTGTAGATACTGTAGTCTCTTCACCATTTTGGTAGCGAATGTGGGCGTAATGTGGATTAGCTTGCAGGAGCTCTACCTCTTCCACTAAAGGATCCGTCTTGTTCATCCTACGGTGACTCTTCAGGAGAACGGGTCCAGGATGACATAACCAAGTGGGCACGGAGGCTCCCGTAGAGGAACGACGTGAATAGTTGAGGAGTCTTTCATGAGGGGTTGCATTAGTAGCTGTGCACAGCAGTGATCTAATAGAGTGAAGAGCATCAGGTAGGACAGTTTGCCAGTGTTGAACAGGTAGATTGCGCGACTTTAATGTCATTGTAACTGCCTTCCATATCGTACCATTGAACCGCTCCACTTGACCATTGCCTTGAGGGTTGTAGCTTGTTGTTCTGCTGCAGGCAATACCTTTGCTAGCCAAAAACTCCTGAAGTTCGTTACTCATGAACGAGGATCCCCTGTCTGAATGGATATAAGCTGGCATACCAAAAATAGAGAACAACTGTGAAAGACAACTAATAACAGTTGAAGCAGCCATATTTGCACAGGGGAATACAAAGGGAAACCTTGAATATTCATCTACTATGTTAAGGAAATACCTATTCTGATTTGTGCTTGGTAGAGGTCCTTTGAAATCTATATTCAATCTTTCGAAAGGCTGGGTGGATTTTATGAGATGAGTCTTCTCTGGCTGATGAAAGTTTGGCTTGCACTCTGCACATACTCTGCATGCTCTGATCACTTGTCGCACATCTTCCACTGAGTAGGGCATGTTCTTTGATTTGACAAAATGGTACAGGCGTGTAACTCCTGGGTGACACAAAGCCTTGTGGAGAGCTGAGAGTGATTGCAAATCATGACATGCTGCTCCACAGTGGGACCTAGAGAATGCATCAGGTGAGATGTTCTCTTGACCCGGTCGGTACAGAATATCAAAGTCATAACACGATAGTTCCATCCTCCAGCGTAATATCTTGTCATTCTTTATCCTACTTTTGTGCCTCTTGTCGAACATATACATCACGGACCGTTGGTCAGTCCTTATGGTGAAATGTCTACCAGTTAAATAATGCCTCCAGTGGCGAACTGCTTCTATGATGGCCTGGGCTTCCTTTTCTACAGCAGCATAACATTTCTCTGATCCTTGAAAAGTTCTCGAAAAGAAGGCTACTGGTCGTCCTGCCTGAGATAAGACTGCAGCAATGGCAATGTCAGATGCATCCGTTTCCACTTCGAATGGTAGGGACTCATCAATGGCTTGAACTACTGAGTTTTCAATGTCCTGTTTGAGAGTATGGAAAGCGGCTTCTGCTTCCTTTGTCACAGGAAATGTGGTAGCACTCAATGGGCGGACTTTACTTGAATAGTTGTAGATCCATTGTGAGTAATAAGCAAAGAGACCAAGAGTTCTTCGGAGTGACTTTTTGTCTTGAGGCATTGGAAGTTCCCGTAGAGGTCGTAGTCATTCAGGGTCTGGGAATATTGAACCTCCTTCCACTACATAACCAAGGATGCTAAGCCTTTTAGTTGAAAAAGTGCACTTTTCCTCATTGTAACTGATATTTTTCTTCTTGGCGGCTTCCAAAAACTTATCAAGGTTTGCATCATGTTCCTCCTGGGTCTTGCCACAAATGGTAACATTATCTAAATACGCGTAAGTTCCCATGAGTTGCTCTTCCTGAATGAGTGAATCCATAATTCGTTGGAAGCAGGCTACCCCATTGGTGACTCCAAAAGGGACTCTGGTAAACTGATACAGGCCATCACTAGCCTGAAACGCTGTGTATGGTTTATCTTCATTCCTTATAGGGACTTGATGATAGGCACTCTGCAGATCAATTGTGCTAAACACGTAGTACTGAGCAATTTTGTTCAC